>NC_060138.1:754190648-754492106 GCF_021461385.2 Schistocerca piceifrons
TGTTGTTGTTGGTAGCCGCCGCCGTAGCTGGCAGAGCCGCCCCCGGCCGTGCTCCCCATGGGCGGCGGCGAACAGTACAGCGGAGGCGGCATGCTACTGCTGCCGGGCGCCGTCGACGCCACGCTCGTCGTCACTATCGCGCCCGAGTGGTGCGGGCTACCACTGGCGCTGCCCGTCGGACTTAAATTAAACGGCGACATGTTCATGTAGACCATAGCGGCAGAATGGTGCTCCATGTCCAATAGCATATTACACAAAGTTGTATATTCGCTTGCCTCTTTCTACACGGTGCGTATTGGTTACGTTACTAGGCTCCTGGCCGGGATGTCTTTATAGTACAACAATACTACACAGTGCACTGTGTATATCTTAATACGCGTTGCAAAATGTCTGGCAGTGTCAATGAGATCTGAGGGACAGTTAAGTTAAATTCGAGTTCTGGTTGTGTTCGAACCTATCACAGTCACTACACTAGTTGTAGAGGAAACCCCACCCCTCTAATTAGGGGAGGGACGCAAGGCGCCAATATAACAATGGCCAGCACAATCGTATTTTGAGCGCACTTCACGGTGCTCTTTCTCATAAGAGATATTTTTAAGTCCGGAGTCCGATAGTGACTCATTCATGTAGTTACACAAAACTGTGGCACAACCTCGAGGTTTCACTGTATTCAACTCCTCAGTCAAAATTGTGGATCAGTATCACAGTCACATACAACACGAAGTACGTAGTATTCACGCATTTCCACTACGTGTCGAATTTCCAATTCCATTAATGAAATAAATTTAAAAAAATAGTAGG
Organism: Schistocerca piceifrons; assembly: GCF_021461385.2. Classification (NCBI taxonomy): domain Eukaryota; kingdom Metazoa; phylum Arthropoda; class Insecta; order Orthoptera; family Acrididae; genus Schistocerca; species Schistocerca piceifrons. The sequence continues at coordinate 754,191,450 of NC_060138.1, forward strand.
TCAATTCGCTCAGTCACACGAGTTCACAGTATCACACACGCGCAAAGTGACGGTAACCACGGCGAAGTAATAATCCAACAGGCAGGTGGACAGCGTCACGATGGCGAGGCTGAACGATGCAACACAGTAGTGGTACCACCAACACTTGTCCACGCTCGAGACTAACTGACAGCACGGCGCCGCCGGCCGAGCCAAACCCCCTAGCCCGCCCCTCCAAGCGCGCCTATCCCCTCCGCGAGCTCCCCTCCCGCCGGTGATACAATGGATAATGATTAGGAACCTATGTAATAAGTGAAAGTGAGTGGCTGACCCACTTTCTACAGAACCAGGTCTATGTTACACACATGCAGCAGCAGGCGGCAAGCGAGAGTGGTCCAGGGGAAGGGGCGGCGGCAGCCGAGAGTCGTGGAGGGGGGAAAGTGGAAGGGGCGCCTGGTAGGGGGGGTAGCCGCCGTGGTGGGGGCCCTGTCCCACTGACCTACTTGCTTCGTGTCGGCTACCAGCAAACTTCGACCCGCGAATGCCGCAAAAATTGCAGTTTCCAGCTGGGCCCGTTTTCACTTTCGATAGCTCCGAATGAAACCGAAAGTTAAGCTGCAGGATGAAGCGCAATGATTATGAGGAGCGCTTAGCGCCGACATTCCATTACAGTTTCTTTGTGCTGTTGCATCGGTAATTAGAGAGCTTTTCGGCGCCCCAGCGTGTACCCTTGACATCTTGACGCACTTCTGTACCTCAGATACTAAATTTGCACATACATTTAAAGAAGTGTAATTTCTGAATGCAAGATTATCTCAAAAGAGACGAACCAATGACATGAAGAAACAATACATAGTTGACTTTAACGAAAACTTGACTTCACCCAAGGGAAAAAAAACAACTTCTGTGTACCTGCACCATCTGAGATGAATCCACCTGCTGAAATCTACTGAAGTGACACCAATCACTTCAATCAAAATAGTTTGCAAATGTGAATAAATGGAAATAGTGCAAACTAAATAGCATTTATAGATGTTACTGTGATGGTTAATACCAAGCTAACAGTAGAAACAGTGGACACTACAGTGGAAGTTGCTCGTATAAAGTCAGCAGAAAATAAAGACAACAGTAACGTTAACTGATTTGTTTGAACCTGTTTTTCTTCAAGCTCTCAAGTGACTTACGGAACATCAGTAACTACACAGAAATAAGTAGGAGAAACTTCCAATTCTACGAGTTCTCGAAATCTTGAACATCAGCGTTGAAACAGTATAGCTTAAATGATACTAGTATTATGGAGCATGGGCCATCGCCGTATCAAGTTTATATTATTAATCAGTTACGGCTCGAGAATGAAGTAAGATCAACAAAGAATTCAGTTTTCTGAGTTGAGAGTTTACCGCAGCATATTTTGCGAGCCGCCCAGTGTGCCACCAATCTCGCATTAACAGCGGCAAGTAGGCTAGCTCAAAAACTGTGTAACCAAGGTGTGCTTGTGGTACGTGTGTAACGGAAATGCTGAGCCGCAACGCGGCTAAAGGCCTCTTTCTTCAGTGGCTAAATATTGCTTCTATAAGTCATTAGCGTATTTTAATTGTAACAGCTTGCGCTCTGCAGGAGTGTGAATGGCTGAAGCTAATGACAAATACAGCTACAGCACTCCTATAAATCATAAGCTGTTTAAAACATCACACAAGACAACGTAACTTCGTCCGTCCCTGATCATATAACAGACCTTTTGATTACAATACTACACTAATCAATTTGCAAAATGTTATGGAAACAAAATTACCTAAATTTTGTGAAGTTTTGTCACTGAATTCGAAACTAAAGCTAAAACTCGCATATTAGCTCATGTTTTCAAACTGTTACTATTACCAGAACCTGTAGTTACTTTCATCTTATATTTCGACTTATAACAATCGGCAGCATTCCTGAGCAAGTTTCAATTCTCACAGCACTGTCATTCCATAAGGGGTACATGCTCTACACGTGGTCATCGCGCCAACAATAACATTGTGGTCAGGTATGGGACTTCGGTGCACATGAACTGTTGTAATAAAAGTGGACATGGCTTTCACAAGAATTTTATTGTGATGTACTTTCACAGATGGTTATCTACTACAAAAAGGCAACAATGTCTCGAATTTATTAATTAATCATATAACTTCTGCTATATTTGCGATGAAGTGACATTATCTTCGATGAAGTTTTCAATTGCGCCTTCTGAGGAAATGAATATTTTCAAAAAAAAATTATTTGTAATGAAAAACAACGAAGGACCATCTGTGCGTCACAAGGCTGCTCGTGACAATTTGTAGACGCTAATGGTCAAAGGCGATGAAAAATGGGTTTACCACTTAGAACCGGAAACAAAACTGCAATTCAAGGAGTGTCGCCACACCACCTCTCCTCCTTACTCGATAAAGTTATGGTTACGGTCTTCTTGGACGCTGAAGGGATTGTTCTGTTCGATGCATTCCCTCATTGTGCAACGATCAACACGGAAGGGTACTCAGCTGCCCTGAGGAAATTGAAGAAACTACTTCAGCTTGTTCCTTGCCAAAAAAATGCAAACTAACTTCTCCTTCTCCACGACAACACACGGCCTCATACAAGTCTGCGCACCAGTGAAGAGTTCACAACTCAAAAGTACACTGGACTGTTTTTCCTCATCCACCCTACAGCCCCGATGTCGCACCTCCCGACTTCCATCTGCTTGGCTCAGTGAAGGATGCACTCCGCGGGAAGCAGTACGTGGACGATGGGGAGGTTATTAATGCACCAAGACGGGCTTCGACGTCGACTAGTAGAGTGGTACCATGCAGGCATAGAGGCCATCCCAGTAACGATGCATAAGGGCATCGAACTTAATGGAGATTATGTTGAAAATGGGGTTTTATAGCCAAAAGACTGGGGAATAATATGGTCTAGTGGAATCCTGAGTAAAATCAATCTGCTATCAGAAAAAAATGTGTTGTATTAATTATTGAACGGCACTTGTAGAAGTGTACGTTTCGCAGTATCATCTCGATTTCTTCCCACCAAACTGTGGTGACGTGAGAGATGGACATAGTGTGCGTTTTCACCTAAGTATTTCACTGAAGGAGCAAAGCTATAAAGGGAAATGGGAGTACTGTCATCTGATTATTGTTGTATCGCAAATAGGGACGCTTCTGCAACACGTTACCAGAGCCACCCGAAAAGAGACGTTCTAAAGGTATTTGACATTTTTCCATCTTTCTCATCCGTGATAAACTTTAGCTTTGGCCGATTCCGTGCTACGTATGCTGGTTCGGTCTGATATTTCAATGCATACCTATGCAGGTAGGCCTCCCGACATGCATTTTGGCTGCCGCAGCTTTAGTAAAGACAACGTTTTCATGCTTGTGTGTGACATTTATCTGGAAAAAAGATGTCTACATTTAGATAAAAAGCATCCGCTTTAGAATCTCTTCTTACCCTGTATATAAACGTTTCGTCACACGTATAATACCGGCTGTTGGCCAGAATTACTAAACACAGCCTTCCGAAATTCCTTCACCAAAGAAGATGAAGTAAATATTCCAGAATTCGAATCAAGAACAGACGTCAACACGAGTAACATAGAAGTAGATATCCTCGGAGTAGTGAAGCAACTTAAATCATGTGGTGTCACCGCCAGACACCACACTTGCTAGGTGGTAGCCTTTAAATCGACCGCGGTCCGTTAGTATACGTCGGACCCGCCTGTCGCCACTATCAGTGATTGCAGACCGAGCGCCGCCACACGGCAGGTCTAGTCTAGAGAGACTCCCTAGCACTCGCCCCAGTTGTACAGCCGACTTTGCTAGCAATGGTTCACTGACAAATTACGCTCTCATTTGCCGAGACGATAGTTAGCATAGCCTTCAGCTACGTCATTTGTTACGACCTAGCAAGGCGCCATATTCAGTTACTGTCTTCTGAACAGATAATATTGTGAGTCATTAATGGATTAAAGTTAAGTATCAAAGTAATTACGTCCGCTTTCTGAATTCTAATTCCTTGTCATGTTCCAGACCTCACGTCAGTATAGTCCTTCCCTCCTCACGCCAGCCTGCGTGAGCTAAAACGCGTGCATTTCGGCCTCCTCTAGTAACACGGTGTTGGCTCTTCTGCCAACACTACAAATCACTTAATAAAAGCAAGTCTTCTGGTCCAGACTGTATACCAATTAGGTTCCATTCGGAGTATACTGATGCAATAGCTCCATACTTAACTATCATATACAATAGTTCGCTCGACGAAAGATCCGTACCGTCCACAGCTCGTGGTCGTGCGGTAGCGTTCTCGCTTCCCGCGCCCGGGTTCCCGGGTTCGATTCCCGGCGGGGTCAGGGATTTTCTCTGCCTCGTGATGGCTGGGTGTTGTGTGATGTCCTTAGGTTAGTTAGGTTTAAGTAGTTCTAAGTTCTAGGGGACTGATGACCATAGATGTTACGTCCCATAGTGCTCAGAGCCATTTTTTGAAAGATCCGTACCCAAAGGCTGGAAAGCTGCACAGGTCACAGCAATATTCAAGAAAGGTAGTAGGAGTAATCCACTAAATTACAGGCCCATATCATTAACGTCGATATGCTGCAGGATATTGTATTCGACCATTACGAATTACCTCGAAGAATACGGTCTATTGATACACAGTTAACACGGATTTAGAAAATATCGTTCTTGTGAAACACAGCCAGCTCTTTACTCGCACAAAGTGTTGAGTGCTACTGACAAGGGATTTAAAATGGATTCCGTATTTCTGGATTTACGGAAGGCTCTTGACACTGTACCACCAAGCGGCTTGTAGTGAAATTGCGTGATTATGGAATATAGTCTCAGTTATGTGATTGGATTCGTGATTTCCTGTCAGAGAGGCCACAGTTCGTAGTAATTGACGGAAAGTCATTGAGTATAACGGAAATGATTTCTGGAGTTCCCCAAAGTAGTCTTATAGGCCCTTTGTTGTTCCTTATCTATATAAACGATTTGGAAGACAATCTGAGCAGCCGTCTTACATTGCTTGCAGAAGACGCTGTCGTTTATCGACTAGTAAAGTCATCAGAAGATAAAAAAAAATTGCAAAACGATTTAGAAAAGACATCTGTATGGTGCGAAAATTGACAAATGACCCTAAAAAATCAAAAGTGTGAGGTCATCCACGTGAGTGCTAAAAGGAATTCGATAAACTTCCGTTACACGATAAAGGCTGAGAGTGTCACTGAAATGATATAGGATTTGGGATGGACACCATTAAAACAAAGGCGCTTTTCGTTGCGGAGGAATCTTCTCGCGAAATTGCAATCACCAACTTCCTCCTCCGAATGCGAAAATATTTTGTTGACGCCGACCTACATGAAACGATCACCATGATAAAATAAGGAAAATCAGAGATCGCACGGGAAGATATAGGTGTTCGTTCTTTCCTCGCGCTATACGAGATTGGAATAATGGCGAATTGTAAAGTTGGTTCGATGATCCTCCTGCCAGGCAGGAGTATCGATGTAGATGTAGGTCCTATGAGAGCAGTCATCGTAAATCGGGGTATATAGGGAGGAGAGAAACTTCTGCCTTAGTAGTACTGTTCGATTTCCGCCTTTTTATGACGACTTTCTTACAAAGCGTCTAAGAATAACCTCGCTCAAAGTGCACAGAAAACCGAAGTAACATCTTTCATCCCAATTACCAGACTTCGTTTACATCAGTAGGTGTACAATGAGATTAGATGTCACGTGGCAAAGAAGCGACTTACTCGGATGCATAACTATACATCGTAGCGTTGAATCGATGGTAAATTGGATTAAGGCGATTCCTTACAAGACTACGTGTCAGACGTAGAAAAGGCTAAACAGGTACAGTGTACATAATACAACAGTGTACGTATACAAACTGCAATTCTGATTATCCAGACTTTTTCTTAGTGACTTCTGGTTTCCGGCACTTTAGCCGTGGCCTAACGTACATTCTCGGGACTGGCGTTTCGTTTCCTGTGGCGGCAGACATCGCCAAAGGCTGATGAGACAATCTGACTGCAGATAATGTAGGAATTCCTAACAAGTGAGTAACTGGTGCAGGAATTGCAATTTGTAATGAATGAAACCGAATACAAATTACAGAAGATCAGAATCTGACAGTGATATGTGTAACTGTGACATAAGAAGAAAAAAGTTCTTATCTTTTGTGGGTCAGACACGAGCGAAAAGTCAAGGGGCTTGTATTCTGAAGGACGACGATTTAAATTCTCGTCCAGTCACTCATTTTTTAGGTTTTTCGTGATTTCCTACATTGCTTAAGGCGAGGTGGTTTCTTTGAATAGGAACGGTCGACTACCTTTCCCATTCTTCTGCATAGCGATATTTTCCAGCGCCTCTAACGACCTCGTCCTTGACTCTAATGTTTCTTCCTTTCTTCCTTCCTCTGTAGTACATACAGAGCGGAAATGACGAGTTGGTATTTAAATACCTGATAAATGGGTTTAGTGAGACAGGAAAATAGCAGCATGTGGATAACTAGGCCACGTATGGAAATTGCTGAGGGTGTGTGTGTGTGTAATTTGCACACAATCTCATTGGAAATATTAAGAAACATATTAGTGGACAATAATATGGAGTTTGTCAACCCTTCGTCTTTATGACGCCTTGAAATATGCGGGGAAACTTTCACTGAGGTGTCTCAATATCTGTGGAGGAATGGCAGCCCATTTCCCCTCACGAGCCGAAAACCGAGAAGGTAGTGGTGTTGGACGCTGGATTCTAGAGTCAAGTCGGTCTTCTAATTCATCCAAAAAGTGTTCTGTTGGGTTCACGACGGGACTCTGGGTACGCCACCCGATTTCAGGAATGTTACTATACACGAACTATTGCCTAACGGATGTTGCTTCATGACAGGATGGATGTTGCTAAGCTGATACAACCAGTGTCTCCGAACTGTTCCCCTACTGTACACAGTGCACAATTCAGTAAGAAGTGTTCATATTCTTTCGCATTTAACGTTCTCTTAAGCACAATACTTGGATCACACTAACTACGAAAAACATCCCCTTATCGTAACATCACATGAAGAATTTAAGATCACCGCAGTACTATAATACGACATTAAACAGAGGAAAAAACAATAGTTTCATTTCAGGCCTAAAATTTTAGTGATATCTAGAATAGACAACAAGAGATATCCCGATCAGCTGCAGATGAGAAACCGGAGAAAAATATCAGCTTTACTGCAAATGACATCAACAGAAACTTGATGTTATATTAATGTATATAGACTGCGCAGCGCAATTAAAGGTTCACTTTTGTCCAACGCTATCGTGGATGTGTCACACATGGGAAGGACGTCATACTACTCCTTACCCACATTTCTTACAGACGTCTCGGCGATGACGGGCAGAAACTCTAGTTCATCGCACTGTGAACTGCAGTTTTCGACCGCAAAATATGTGGGAATCGACGCTGCAAGGGAACCGGTGCTTTCACTGACGCCCTTTAATACCATCCCTTGAGACCTTTTCGTGTCGATATTGAGCGGCGATCTGTCTGAAATGTTTTCCTCGGCCACCCGTGGCCCATGATATCAACGCTAGGCATGACTGCGGCGTCAAACAGGAGTGGTGAAGGGCGTGGGGAAGGGGGGTGACGACCTTCCCAACGTGCGGCATGTCCACGATGGCATTGGGCAGAATTATGGTGACATTTGGTGCCAATCTGACATCATTAACATACCGTAAACCTCACATGGACTTCTTCCCTAAATGTGCATGTCTTAAGCGCCGCCGGACCCAAGGTGCGACGCCACAGGGCGCCAGGTTTCGCACCACTACAGAAGAAGACTGTTCGCACCTTTAAGCCTAATTTCAAACTTGTGCGTCGCAATGGGAGACACCTATATGTTTTCGAAGAAAATGGTGCTTTAATTGTGTTGCACAGTGTGTATACGTTATCACGCAATATTTGTTTCGTTATTTTACAGAAAATATGATGAACCCACTGGTTATTGTGAAACTGCACCACAACACACACACTCAAGAACAAAAAAAGTCTCCTAAAATCTATGGGTACGGCGTGAACACTTGCTAAATGTTGGAACGCTAACAAAAGGGTAATTCAGTCAAAATACTGTATTTTTCTGTATTTTTTAATGCCTGTAATCTCCTCCTCAGTTTGTGGACTGCATAGAGTGACAGAATGTACGTTTACTTTCCCCAGTTGTTTCGAGTGTTTTCTGTTACGCTGGTTTTCTTGCATTTTTCTCACTTCAGTGTGAGACAGGTTCATACAGCGCTACTATGGTGTGATATTGTTTGCTGACATTGTCTGATGTATAGTGAAGATAGCTATTTCACAAATACGTGACGTGAAAAAGGCGCATGGAAAACATTATTTTAAAAAAATGTACTCGATACGCACGGGAAGATATTATTACCAAAACTACGTAAGACATGAGTCAATCTTTACAGTCCGATTAAAGAAAATAAGCCACTCTTTGAATTAACATACAAAGAACATCTACTAAGAAAAAAAATACCCTAGTAAAATAATAAACAAGTCAGCAACTCTTGTTTTATCGTTTTTCATTCCCTACTCATGAATGATGTTGTAAAACTTTGTTCTTTTGAGCAGGGCAGAGGGAAAGAGTGGATTAAAAATCTTTTAACGTAGTTCTGGGTCAATGTTGACCACCGTTCCAGTCCATACTGTGTGTGTGTGTAGGGGGGGGGGGGCGTGTATTTGGATCAGTGTACGGGTGTGGTTGTTGTCAACAATACCCCATCAGTACGCACTTCATGAAGCAAAGCAAAGAAAACGTATTTCGCACAAGGCAAATTTTTCAGCTGCGGTAAAAAGATGTTGGCACACGTGAGGAGACAGCAGAAAACCGCTGCAGTAGGACAGGAGAGGCGAAGATGGGCCGGCTGTCAGCGCGGCAGACTGCCGGGGTCCGCCCTCGCCGAAGTAGGCCAACACGAGGCACAAAGACGTTCGGGCACGGACACGCGCGCGCGGAGAAAGGGACGCGGGGCAAAAAGGGGAGGGGGACCTCTGGAAGGAAGGCTTTGGGCCTCCAAAGGACGGGAAGCAGGGGAACAAAGGCGCCAAACCCTGCGGAGGACCCAACTGTGGGAAATCCGGGTAAGCACACGTCGAAGGCGTACCGATACTCAAAGAACTGCAGATGTCCAGTTCTAATAGGTAAAGTACTGCTCACCGGTTCTGCAGCCCGCTCACACTTACGGAGACAGAACGGTTTAAAAAGAGTAGGGGCTACGTCAATGCTGCCGTATTTAAGCTGGCTGCCTTGGTGTCAAGTACGAGGCGACTTTCGCTGGTAATATTTATCGACAGATAGAACCTCTTGGCAGCAAAAAGTTGCGGTTATTTCGTAAGCCACCCAAATACAATGAGAAAAAAGAATATATCTGAGAGCATTTTGTAACTTTCAAAATAGCAATTTCTTGGTACCCTCCATCGATACTCAATAAATTTGAAGAATACATTTACAATCTCATTCAAAGTGAATCCGAGACACTGCTATGCAGTAGCAAACTGAAAGCAGATTATATATTACTGGTATCAGGACCGAGTTGTACAGCTGTAAAATAGTTTTTTCACTGAGTAAAGAGCTGAAAGCCATCACGATTGTCACAATGTTAACCTGTCGACGACAAGGCGATTCCAGTGCAAACTTTATAGCCAATGCAAATGGTTATCAGCCATGGATGTGCCACAATGTGAATAATACCCAAATCAACAAAACCTTACGACGCGTGTATTATGTGTTAATTGAACCATAAGAATAATGTGGGGAAAAAAATCGAGTAAATTTCAGGAAACCAGATAGGCGTATGGCCTGCGTTATTACGAGGGCATGCTGAAAAGTCATGACTCCGAATTTTTTATGTGAAAACTATTAAGGCTTTTTAAATAAAACAACGGTTACTGACGTTCTGCATCTTTATTCTTCATGTCTCCATATTTATTTCTCAACATAGTAACCCTGACGACGAACACTTTTCTCCCAACGACAGACCAGTTTGTTGATACCGTCACTGCATAATGTCCCACTTTGCTGACGAAGCCACAACCACACCTCTGCTGAAGGAATGGGTGCTACATGTGTGAATTCGAAACTCGATTACCGCAATCTGCTTCTCATGCACCGACATAGTTACGTTACACACCGCCATGTTACACGCTACAGTTCGGAGCCCTCTAGTGGCAGAGAGCTGCAAATATGCAGACACGGAGAATAAAGACGCAGCACGTTAATAACGTTTGTTTTATTTAAAAAGCTTTAGGAATTTCCACATAAAAAATTAGGAAGCACTCAAGACCGTAAGAAAAAATACAAATAGGATTCTGAGAACTGAAAAAAAAGTTCATGAACAATATGAGTGATGAAATCGAAAAGGGAAATACAATATCAGACAGCAGGAAAATGTTTCAGATGTTGAAACATGCGAGGAACGATCACAGAAACGAAGCTTTAGCTATTAATGATAAGGATGGAAATATGCTAGCAGACAAGAAAAAAATTCTGAATAAGTGGAGAAAATTTTGAAGAGTTATAAAATGCTGAAGATCCAGAGAGTGTCTTTCCAAATGAGAGTAATAAAAGGATGAAGGAGAAACCGCAAACATTCAAGTGACTCTACAAGATGTAGAAAGATCAATGAGGAAATTAAAGAATAATAAGACACCAGGAGAGGATAGGATAACGGAAGAGATGTTGAAGGCAGGAGGAGAAACACTTCAGGAAGAGCTATACAATATCATAAAAGAAATAGGGGAAAAAGAGAAAATCCCAAAGAGTGCAAATCAGCCGTCATTCTCTCCCTGCACAAAAAAAACAGTAATAGGAATTAGGACAACTACAGACGCATTTCTCTTCTGAGGGTACCTTATAAAGTCCTGTTTTTAATAATACTTGAAAAATTTAAGCCATTTGCAAAAGATATTGTAGGAGAGTACCAGGCAGGCTTCCAGGAAGGACGGTCGACAATCGATCAAATTTTCACCATGGGGCAAATCTGGGAAAAGTGCTGGGAATTCAACTATCGGCTTCCGGTGACGTTCGTGGACTTCTCAAACGCTTATGACAGTATCCACAGATTAAGTGTGTACAACATCCTGAGAGAGCTTGGTTCACCAATGGCCGGCCGGTGTGACCGAGCGGTTCTAGGCGCTTCAGTCTGGAACCGTGAGACCGCAAAGGTCGCAGGTTCGAATGCTGCCTCGGGCAGGGATGTGTGTGATGTACTTAGGTTAGTTAGGTTTAAGTAGTTCTAAGTTCTAGGGGACTGATGACCTCAGATGATAAGTCCCATAGTGCTCAAAGCCATTTGAACCATTTGGTACACCAATGAAGTTAATAAATGTGATCAGGGTGTGCACAGCGGAGACAATAGCCAAATACCAAGGAGAGCTGTCCGAGGAGTTCCATATCAGAATGGGTGTGAGACAAGGTGATGTTATTTCACCACTGTTATTTAATCTGGTCCTAGAGAAAACAATCTGAGAAATGAAAAGAGAAAACAAAGGGGTGACACTAAAAGGCAGGAAAGATTTATTGGGCTATGCAGAGGACATCGCAGTTCTAGCAGAATCGGAGGAAGAGATGGCAGAAACTGTAGAGGACCTAGCGCAAAATGCAAGTAAGATCGGGTTACGGATTAATACGGAAAAGACCGAGGTAAAGGACGTATCAAGAGTAGCCCCTAATGACATCCCATTACAGGTAGGGACATGGAAATTTGATAAAGTGAGAATTTTAAATACCTTGGTACATGGTTCAACAGGCAAAATAATTTAAGATAGGAAATAAACCAACGCATTTTGAACGGGTCTAAAACTCATTTCAGTCTAAAGAAGGTAACGTCATCCAAGAATCTGTCAATTAAGACCAAACTTAAAGCATACATTGCCATGATAGTGCCAATATTGCTGTATGGGACAGAAACCCAGAGCAAAACAAAGAAGGATGAAGAAAACTTGTTGGTCTTCGAAAGAAAAATTATGAGAAGGATCTTTGGACCTGTCCAGGAAGGGATCTCGTGGAGACGTAGAAAAAACCAATAACTGTATGAGCTGATGAGGCAACCGAACATCGATCAAAAACTGAAAGCGCGGCGAATAAGCTTGTCAGGCCACATTGCTACGAGACCAGACACCTCTCGGGCAAAAGCCGTACTTATAGGAAAACCTGATGGTACCCGTCCAATCGGAAGACTCAGGAAGCGATGGGAGGATGAGCTACAGAAAGACCTCTGCCAACTAGTAGTCCGTGACAGCTGGATCCAAAGTGCACAAGATCGCTGGCTGTGGAGGAGCATTGTGAGGTCGGGGCATGACCTACAGGGTCTTCGATTCGCGATTTGAGTGACTGATCGAAAATGTAGAGTTTCCAGTTGCCTACGGCCGGCAGACAGTAAAAGTATGATTGCTCTCTCATAGACATGTACGTCGATACGGCTGAAGCACTTGGGGATGAAGGGGGCAAAAGAAGCTGCGGGGAACTAATAGTAGTATCCTTCCACCATTCGCTTTAAATAATTTTAGTAAACCATTAAAATCTGGACTGGGATACGAACACAAAACTGGACTGGGATACGAACACCTTTCCTCCCGAATATGAGTCCAGTATCGAAACCTCTCGTTCGGGAGCAGCTGCAATGAAGGCAATACCTTGAAACCAGTATCATGGTGTAATATCGTAATGTTTTCCTACATATAAAGGGTGTTTCAAGAAGAATTAACTGATTTCAGAACTCCATATTTATTGATAAAAACATACTACCAACATGGGATGGATTGCAAAATACTCACAGAATAGCTATGCTATTACAAATGCACTGTGTGTCCATCAGCAGCAGCACGAACAACATCTACACGATACCTAAATTTGTAATAAACTTTAAATAATGTATCTGCTCCTTACAGAAGTTATGGAGACTGTTATTCTATTCTTCTTCTATGTCACGAGGTAAAAGGGAGATGAACACACTATCCTTCACATATCCCCACAAGAAAATACGCATGGGGTCATGTCAGGTGATATTGGAGGCCAAGAATGCAGGGCAGTGTCTCGGGGTCCCGTCCGCCCTATCCAGCGTTGAGCATCTGCAGAATTGGCTTTTTTACAAAACTTCAGGAGGACTCCGATGGCTTCATCTTCCAACAGGATGGATTTGCACCGCACTGACACAACAACGTACGTCAGTTTCTCGATGAGACTTTTCCTCAACGGTGGACACGGCGCACAGTACCCCGAGACACTGCCCTGCACTCATCCCAAGTCTTTCTGCAGTATCGCAAAAGAAATCCAGCATCTCGCAGTTCTTTAACAGGATCTCATTCAAACCCAATGAGCTGTTGAAAACGGCGTCTTTGTTGCCTTGAAGGCCGGCCAATGGTCAACACCATTCCAGAACTAAGTTAGAAGATTTTCAGTTTACAGGTTCAAGCGCATTGGTATATTTGGCTCAAAACAAAGGTTTACAACAATATTCACGAGTAGGGAATGAAACTCTAAAAAAGTCCTTACTTGTTTACTATCTTACTAGGGTATAATTTTTTCTTAATGGATGTTGTTTACGTTGTTTGTATGTTACTCAAAGGGTGTCTTAATTTTTGTAGTCGGAGTGTAAAGATTGACAGCATGTCTTACGTAGCAATAATGCCTCCCCTTGCATGTCGAGTACATTATTTATTTATTTTTTTAAATAATGTTCTTCTTGCGCCTTTTTCACTTCACTTATTTGTGTCATAGCTCTCTTCAGTATACAGCAGGAGATGTTAGTAAACAGTAGCACACTTAGCAGTGCTGTATAAACCTGTCTCACAATAAAGTGAGAAAAATGCAAGAAAAGCAATAAAACTAGCGTAACAGAAAACGTGCGAAACAACTGGGAAAAATAAACAGTACAGGCTGTCACTCCATACAGTTCAAGAACTGAGGAGGAGATTACAGGCATTAGACATAAAAATACCTATGCACAGAATACTGAGTATGGCAATCTGCATCCCTTTGTAAGGTACTTAAAAATACGCAAAGGGTAAACTTAGACCAGACGTGTATTTGCTCCAACTATATATATTCCGTCTTTACCGGAGAGAAATGTAGGAGCAAGAAAGATATTCACAGATCCCAAATTTAACATCAGTTCTTGGCATTTCTTGAGTAAGGTTCTACGGCAAATATCGCGTCTTTGTTCGACTGACTGGCGGTCTAAATTTTTTTGGCATTCCTGACACTCTCTTCAGCGAGACATTTTGTGTGACCATTCTTCACATATACTCCATGTCCCCTATTAGTGCGACATAATATGTATTCCACACAACTACACAGTACAGCCCCACTCCCCCCAACCCAAGAATATTGGACCAAATAAAAATAATTTGCAAACATCATTGTCAGAGGAAGTTTCAACCCGAACAAAATGTGACAATAAACTATAGAGCACCAGTATAGTCTTCCTGTAAACTGAAGGAGAGTACGGTTGTGGTGGGGGAAGCGTCCATTCGCAGAAGAATGCTGCAGCTGCCGTACTGGATGACTAATTGTAAGAATCAGTTCCCCTTTGTCAGTACAGTGCAGCGTGCCGTGATGTCCGTAGAGTCTGTTGACGTGCGTTTCTTGCATTTGATACATTAGATACTAATTTCTGTATATTGTTAACACGTTCAGTAGAAAAGTAAACATTCCCAGGAGCCTCTGAGCATTGAGTTGCCACACATTTAAACGGAACGCTGTAGAGGAACTGGTGTGACGTCTGGAAAAAGTCTGCAGTTGCTCCTTGTGGCGTAGTTGGATAGAGATTTTTGACTCAGAAACGGGCCCTTCGAGCAATGCCTCTTGTCGATTCCTTACTGTCATTTCTTGTTAACAACATTAGCTTATTCACAAGAATAAGCAGCTTTCACTCAGTTAATAGTCGGTAGAAATCAAACCTGCATTTGAATCGGACTTCATTAACCCTTGTACAGAAAGGTGCGCAGTATACTGCTGCATCCATTTTCAATAAGCTACCTCAAGAATTCAAAAATCTTAGGAGAAATATACGCGCGTTAAAATCGAAACTGAAGGGTTTCCACATGGGTCACTCATTTTATTCTGTCGAGGAGTTCCTTGAAAAATTAAGCCGATTCTTGTTGTATTGTTGTGTTTACTTAAACTTATGGTTTGACTTTTTTGGATTCATAAACATTTCATTTATCTCTGTTATTACTTTTACGTTGCAATTTCATGTACTGACACGTTCCATGACCTTGGAGATTTACTCCTCAATATGGTACTACGGAACTTAACGTGCAAATAAATAAATGAAAAAAAAAAGAAAAGAGTGGCGTCTCGCGTGCTCCCTCTTCAGTTTTCCGACAGTCTATGGAATTTTACATGTGCTCTACAACGACAGATTTCTCGTCGTTCAAACCCGGGGAGTCATTAAATAGTAGCGTAGCGTTATTTCAGGTATGTTTTTCATCTTGGAACACATTTTGGACAAGATATAGGACGAACGGAACATCTGCTGGTATTAATGGATGGAAAACAAAAGCTCAACAAAATGACACACACCGTCATATGAACAAAACTGAAATACTGACGGTGGCCGAGGGGTTCTAGGCGCGTCAGTCCGGAGCCACGCGGCTGCTACGGTCGCAGGTTCGAATCCTGCCTCGGGCATGGATGTGTGTGATGTCCTTAGGTTAGTTAGAATTAAGTAGTTCTAAGTTCTAGGGGACTGATGACCTCAGATGTAAGTCCCATAGTGCTTAGAGCCATTTGAACCATTTTTTTTTTTTTTGGAATACTGTGTAGTAAACTCTGAGAACAAGGATTCCATGTGCCATAAATGCCAAATAACAAACTTCAAACAGATACTAACCAGGGCACAAAATTACACAACGACATTAATAAAACGTATCTACTGACTCACTTGTGATAACTGTGAAGCTCCTAACACATACCTCATCTCAAAATTTCTGTTCGTTATGCTTAAGTTTTCTAGGGAAAATTAAAGAGATTTTTGGAGAAAACAGAAGCAGCTGTATGAATATTAAGAGATCAGATGGAAAATCAGTACTAAACAAATTCGAGGAAAGATGAAACGTGGAAGGAGTATGTAGAGGAACTATACAGGTACCATGAATTTTAAGGCAGTATTATACAAATGGAAAAGGACTTATTTGAAGATGAGATGGAATATATGATACTGTGACAAGAATTGGACGTACATCATACTGTGACAAGAATTTGACGGAGCACTGTTACGTCCAAACAAAGCCCCTGGGGTAGACGTCAGAATTAATGATAGCCTTGGGAGAGACAGACGTGACGAAACTCTTCCGTCTAGTGTGCCAGCTGTACGAGACAACCGAAATACCCTCAGGCTTAAAGAAGAATGTAATAATTCCAATCCCAAAGAAAACAGTTGCTGACAGGAGTGACAATTATCGCAATACCAGTTTAATAAGTCATTGTTGCAAAATACTAACACAAATTCTTTACAGAAGAATGGAAAAACTGGTAGAAGCCGACCTCGGGGAAGATCAATTTGGATTTAGAAGAAATATAAGGAACACGCGAGGCAATACTGACCCTACGACTTATCTTGTAAGATAGGTTAAGGAAAGGCAAACCTACATTTATAGCGTTTGTAGACTTAGAAAAAGCTTTTGACAATGCTAACTGCAGTTTTCTCTTTGAAATTCTGAAGGTAACCTGGGTAAAATAAAGAGAACGAAAGGCTGTTAACAACCTGTACAGAAACCAAACGCCAGTTATAAGAGTCTGGGAGAGGGAGGAGATGCATGAAAGGGAAGTAGCAGTTGATAGTTGAGAAGGGAGTTACTGTGCAGTGACATCATGATCTGTTGTATTTAGTTTAGTGATCATCTGACTTATTCACTCTGTACATTCAGCAAGCAGTAAAGGAAACAAAAGGCAAATTTGGAATAGGAGTTAAAATTCAGAGAGAAAAATAAAAACATTGTAATTCTGTCGAAGTCAGTAAAGGACTTGGAAGAGCAGTTGACTGGAATGAACAGTGTCTTGAAAGGAGGATGTCAGACGAACATCAACGAAAGCAAAACAAGGAAAATAGAATTTACTCGAATTAACTCAGGTGATTCTGAGGCAATTACACTAGGGAACGAGAAACTTAAAACATTAGATAGGTTTTGCTGTTTGGGCAGCAAAATAACTGATGATGGTAGAAGTAGAGAGGACATAAAATACTGACTGGCAATGGCAAGAAAAGCGTTTCTGAAGAAGAGAAATTTGTTAACATAGAATGCAGACTTAAGTGTTAGGAAATCTTTCCGAAGATATTTATCTGGAGTGTAGCCATGTATGGAAGTGAAACAAGGACGATAAACAGTTTAGACAAAGAGAGGATAGGAGCTTTCGAAATGTGATGCTACACAAGAATGCTTAGGATTAGATGAATAGATCACGCAACTAATGAGGAGGCATTGAATAGAACTGGGGAGCCAAGAAATCTGTTGCACACTTGACTAATAGAAGGGATTAGTTGACAGGACACATTATGAGACATCAAGAGATCACCAATTCAGCAATGGAAGGAAATGTGTTGGCTAAAAACTGTAGAGGGAAACCAAGAAATGAATACAGTAAGCAGCTCCAGAAGGATATAGGTGGCAGTAGTTAACCAGAAATGAAGAAGCTTGCACAGGATAAATCAGCACGGAGGTCCGAACCAAACCAGCCTTTGGACTGAAGACCACGAAGAACACAGCGCTTAAAATCACTAATTACTCCATGTTTGCTCACTGCACTGGCAGTTACATCCCCAAACCAACAAACTTAAAAATGAGATGACTATCTCCAGAGTAACGTCAATAAAATATTGGTGAAATCTTGGAATATTTATGGATACGCAAAATTGCAATATAGGCATTTACTTAATGCTACGAAATATTGTAAACCTTGTTGCTGTAGTCTTCAGTCCGAAGACTGGTTTGATGCAGTTCTTCATGCTATTCTAACCTCTCTAAGCCTCTTAATCTCCTAGTAACTAATGCAACCTACATCCCTCTGAATCTGCTTACTGTATTCATCTCTTGGCCTCCCTCTATGATTTTTAACCCCCCTCCCCCCCCCCCCCCCCCCCCCCAAGCTTCCCTCCACTATTAAATTGGTGATCCCTTGATGCCTCAGAATGTGCCCTACCAGCCGATTCCTTCTTTTATTCAGGTAGTACCACAAATATTTATTCTCCCTAATTCTGTTCAGTACCTCCTCATTAGTTACGTGGTCGACCCATCTAATCTTCAGCATTCTTCTGTAGCAGCAAATTTCAAAAGCTTCTATTCTTTTCTTGACTAAACTGTTTATCCCCAATGTTTTACCTCCCTACATGGCTACACCCCATACAAATACTTTCAAAAAGACTTCCTGACGGCTAAATCTACACTCGATCTTAACAAACTTCGCTTCCAGAAATGCTTTTCTTCCCATTGCCAGTCTACGTTTTATACTCTCTCTACTTCAACCATCATCAGTTATTTTGTTACCCAAATACCAAAACTCATCTACTGCTTTAAATGTCTCATTTCCTAATCTAATCCCCATCTGATTATTTCGACGATGTTCCATTATCCGCGTTTTGCTTTTGTTGATGTTCATCTTATCTCCCTCTTTCAAGACATTGTCCATTCTGTTCAACTGGTCTTCCATGTCCTTTGCTGCCTGTGACAGAATTACAATGTCATCGGCAAACCTCAAAGTTTGCATTTCTTCTCTCTGGACTTTAATTACTACTCCAAATTTTTCTTTTGCTTCTTTCACTGCTTGCTCAACATAGAGATTGAATAACATCGGGGATAGGCTACAACCCCGTCTCACTCCCTTCACAACCGTTGCTTCCCTTTCGTGCCCCTCGACTCTTTATAACCGCCGTCTGGTTTCTGTACGAACTGAAAACATCCTTTCACTCGCTGTATTTTATCTATCCCTGCCACCTGTAGAATTTGAAAGAGAGTATTGCAGTCAATATTGTTAAAAGCTTTCTCTAAGTCTACAAACGCTGTAAACATAGATTTGCCTTTCTTTAACCTATCTTCTAGGACAAGTCGTAGTGTCACTACTGCCTCGTGTGTTCCTTCCATTTCTCAGAAATTTAAACTGATCCTCTCCGAGGGCGGCTTATACCAGTTTTTCCCTTCTTCTGTAAAGAAATCGTGTCAGTAATTTTCAACCGTGATTTATTAAACTGATACTTCGGTAATTTTCACACCTGTCAGCAACTGCTTTCTTGGAATCGGGATTATTATATTCTTCTTGAAGTCTGAGGGTATTTCGCCTGTCTCAAACACCACATGGAAGAGCTTTCTCATTGCTGGCTCTCTCGAGGCTATCAGTAGTTCTGACGAAATGTTGCCTACTCACAGGGCCTTGTTTCGACTTACGTCTCTCAGTTCTCTGTAAAATTCTTCACGCAGTATCACATCTCCTATCTCATCTTCATCTACGTCCTCTTCCATTTCCATAATACCGCCCTAAAGTACAATTCGCTTGTACAGATTCTCTATCTACTCCTTCCCCCTTTCTATTTTCCTTTCTTTGCTTAGAACTAGTTTTCCATTTGAGCTCTTGATATTCATACAAGTGGTTCTCTTTTCCTCCAAAGGTCTCTTTAATTTTTCTGTAGGCGGCAGCTATCTTTCCAACATTGATTTATGCTTCTAAATCCTCCCACTTATCCTCTAGCCATTATAGCTTAGCCATTTTGCACTTTCTGTCAGTCTTGTTTTTTAGACGTTTGTATTCCCTTTCATCTGCTTCATTTAGTGCATTTTTATATTTTCTCCTTTCATCAGTTAAATTCATTATCTCTTGGGTTATGCAAGGATTTCTACTATCTCTCGTCTTTTTACCTACTTTATTCTTCTTAAATAACAAAAAAAGCCAACAGATGAATCATTCACAAGGAAATTACTCGGCACCCTACCACTAACAAAACAATAATACTTCTACCTATCACCAGAATAAAGAAAAATACGAATAACTCTTTGCATGATCCTCTGATTTCACATAAAAATCCGTAAATAGACAAAAATTTTGATAAAAATATAATCATATAGTGAAGATGTACACAAATTTATAAAAACATGTGTGATTTGAAACTGGAAGTTGGTAACTATTCGGATGCTCCCATGCATAATGGCGTGCAGCATATTTTAAATGACGTGGGAACGAACACAGGCGAACAAGACAGCTCACAAACCTGGAACTTCACTGTCTTTGTAAGAGACGGCCTCAGGTTTGCAGGACGAACGCCAATAAAACTACATGACCGCTGTCGATTCTTTGGTGCGGTAATATGGAAAGTACCTTTTATATGCCCTTAGGATCATCTTATGGAAGGATTTATCATTCAATGTTTTCAAGCCGTAGAGTAATTTAATTTGCTTAAGATTTGGGGAAAAAACTGCGTAAGTTACTGAGGCGAGAACAAGCACCCGCTGTGGGCACTTTCTGGAAGGCACTGGAGATGGCATGCGACCCAAGTCAGCAGCCTTAGGCGGATCGGGAAAGAGTTTCCCCAAACCGGGTATAGCGACTGTGGCATCAGAGAACATTTTCACTGTACCAATAATCAGAGAGTTTTTCTTGACGTGACTAAAACTTTTCAAGTCATTAGTTTCGCAAAATTTGCTCACGAGTGATTTTGCCAGCACCACATAGAGAGTGATTCTAGCTGTAAAGATGACTGGACCAATGAGAAAGTCCGTTAGCGAGAAACACGCCAATTATTTTGAAGCTGCAACACAGACTAAGATGCTTCCATATTTAATAATTTTGGAGAATTACTCGGAACTCATGAAATCGCTGAGGGAAGAAAGTACGTCTAACAGGAAGAGGATTCTCCGTGTTGTCACGACCACCGAGGTTTGTAGATGGACTTCATCGTTTTAACTATGGCTGGCGTATTAGGCGGTATTTTGCTCTACTTACTGGTGACAGGCAGTTGCAACGTTCAACGTAGCGTGTGTAATGACTCCTCCCAAACTAGTGTTGTTATTCGGCGACCGTATATGCTAACACGTGGAGCAACTATAGTTAGCTGCAGGTGGTGTTGGTCATATACATGGACATTGGGAGATATATTAATGTTGCAACAATCATAGTGTTTATATGACGAATTAGAAGTGTTCGATTATAGTGTGGTGTTTTGTCTTTCTTGACTTTGAAACCTCAATCAAAGACTTTTCTATTTATCGCAAGTGCCGAGGACGTTGAAGGAGCTAGCTGGAAGTTAGACAAAACTCTTAGCACTATATGTTTTCACTCCACTGGTCGGATATTAATATTTACCTGAGTGTAATCGGGCTGCTGCAGGGCGGTGACAAGTAATGTCAGAATTGTAACATTTTAAAGTTTGCTCGTGGGTCGAAGTGAGGATAGTGCACCAGTATCATCACGCATAGAGTTCATCCAGATTCACCGACTCAGTTTCTTTGCCGATAGAAGACCCAGCGCACCGCAAACGCCTGGAGTTCATGAAGTGCAGCACGAATATTTTACCGTGATTTTTTGTGCCTACCGAACAGATAGATATTATTGTTACAAATGCAAAACGCCTTTTATGGTGATAAACAAAAACGTACAGAATATATTTGTAGACAGTTTATCCCCAGCTATATCGCTGTAAGAAGAAACTGTGGAAATCCTGTAAGCCTATACAAACGTAAGAGTATAGGAACTGACTTATACTACTGGCCATTAAAATTGCTACACCAAGAAGAAATGCAGATCATAAACGGGTATTCATTGGACAAATATATTATACTAGAACTGACAAGTGATTACATTTTCACGCAATTTGGGTGCATAGATCCTGAGAAATCATTACCCAGTACAACCACCTCTGACCGTAATAACAGCCTCGATACGCCTGGGCATTGAGTCAAACAGAGCTTGGATGGCGTGCACAGGTATACTTGCCCATGCAGCTTCAACACGATACCACAGTTCATCAACAGTAGTGACTGGCGTATTGTGACGAGCCAGTTGCTCGGCCACCATTGACCAGACGTTTTCAACTGGTGA
The DNA here is from genome assembly GCF_021461385.2 of Schistocerca piceifrons. Classification (NCBI taxonomy): domain Eukaryota; kingdom Metazoa; phylum Arthropoda; class Insecta; order Orthoptera; family Acrididae; genus Schistocerca; species Schistocerca piceifrons. The sequence goes on from NC_060138.1 coordinate 754,213,499, forward strand.
GAGAGCTGGAGAATGTGCTGGCCAGGGCAGCAGTCGAACATTTTCTGTATCCAGAAAGGCCCGTACAGGACCTGCAACATGCGGTCGTGCTTTATCCTGCTTAAATGTAGGGTTTCGCAGGGATCGAATGAGGGGTGGAGCCACGGGTCGTAACACATCTGAAATGTAACGTCCACTGTTCAAAGTGCCGTCTACGCGAACAAGAGGTGACCGAGACGAGTAACTAATGGCACCCCATACCATCACGCGGGGTGATATGCCAGTATGGCGATGACGAATACACGCTTCCAATGTGCGTTCACCGCGATGTGGCCAAACACGGATGTGACCATTATGATGCTGTAAACAGAACCTGGACGTTTTGCCATTCGTGCACACAGGTTCGTCGATGAGTACACCATCGCAGGCGCTCCTGTCTGTGATGCAGCATCAAGGGTAACCGCAGCCATGGTCTCCGAGCTGATAGTCCATGCTGCTGCAAACGTCGTCGAACTGTTTGTGCAGATGGTTGTTGCCTTGCAAACGTCCCCATCTGTTGACTCAGGGATCGAGACGTGGCTGCACGATCCGTTACAGCCATGCAGGTAAGATGACTGTCATCTCGACTGCTAGTGAAACGAGGCAGCACGGCGTTCCGTATTACCCTCCTGAACCCACCGATTCCATACTCTGCTAACAGTCATTGGATCTCGACCAACGCGAGCAGCAGTGTTGCGATACGATAAACCGCAATCGCGATAGGCTACAATCCGACCTTTATCAAAGTCGGAAGCGTGATGGTACGCATTTCTCCTCCTTACACGAGGCATCACAACAACGTTTCATCAGGCAACGTCGGTCAACTGCTGTTTGTGTATGAGAAATCCGCACGTTGTAGGTGTCGCCACCGGCAGCAACCTTGTGTGAATGCTCTGAAAAACTAATCGTTTGCATATCACAGCATCTTCCTCCTGTCGGTTAAATTTCGCGTCTGTAGCACGTTATCTTCGTGGTGTAGCACTTTTAATGGCCAGTAGTGTACATACGGGGCGACTTAGAAAAGTAAATTACACATTATTATGGCAGTCTAATTAATTATTATTTAATGCTACACTGCACTTTATGGTGACGTCGCAAGCTAACCTTATAGTTGAACATAGTCGTGAACTCTACGTAAACAGTGATCTGAACGTTCTACTGGCACTACCTGGAGCTCACAGCCGAACTTGATTCGTACATCGGACCTGGTCTTAACGCTTGTCTCCAGCAGAATATGCAGCACCATTCTGACGAAACTCCACACGTGCCTGACAACTCATAAAGCACTGAATGAAACTGAACACATTGTGGCTCGCTGCCTACGACTAACTCCTGTCACCAAAATTTAGCAAATTATCTGTATACCACCACCTGACATCCGCAGAAGCACATCCGCAAAACTAGAGAAAAAAAAACAGGAAATCGATCCCGGACAACCCGTGTTCGGACGTGAAGCACAAAACCTACGCTGAGATCAAACAGCAGCTTCATGCGCACTACTTCAGCAATTCTATCAGTACCTGGATCTCGCCGAAGAGACCTAAGCGAAATTCATTAACCGGAAGGGTTGGTGAGAACGTCAAAGAGGAAACTGCCGCAAGATTTTATCTGCCATACGTGACACGGAAGGCACTAAAGCGACTGAGTTCAGGAATGTCACGATGCAAGACGGACTGTAGGAAGCAACATTGAGAAGAAGTCACTACGACATGTTTGTAGCCTATTGCAACAGAAAATAAATGGAGAACGTCTTGCAGGTTGCGCCTCTCTACGCTGCAAAAATTTGTATGACCTGTAACGGCGCACCTAATGTAAGACAGCGAGGGTGCCGAAAAACAGCACGGCTGACGACGTGTCACACACCGACGCCAACACGGTTGCCATTCGAGGGCAAAGCAGGAGAGATGTTCTGGTGGATTAAAATTTTATGCTGATCTCTGAGGCCACCTCAGCCGCTCAGTTAGCGGAGCGTCGTTGACGAGATAGGAGGAGATTTAACATCTTTGTGGTATAGTAACGCATTACTGGGGCTGCACTGTTGCTTTAGGTATGTGAAGCTGCACACCGTTAATCACTCACGTGTCACAAATGTCTGATATACTATCCTACACAATTGTCTTAAAATCTTTCTTTAGGTTAATGGCAACTAACGATTATGTAAAGATTGCGAGATCGTCATCGCTGTCACAGAACTTGCAGTCTAGTACAGCAGAATGTAGTGACTTGGAAGTGGTTGAAGAGTAATACTCTATGAGTAAAGAATACATGCGGCCTCAGTAATAGGTTCCAACCCAGGGAACGTATGTATTGCACCGGAAGCGATGTCAGGCAATTGGAGAAGCTGTGGATCCTCCGCGTGTACACCGTATGCATCTTTCGTGACACGGACAGTGACAAATCGTTTGTGTTCTCAGGTGTTGGTGCCACTTGCTCTGCTGATGATTGTCAGTATTTCTGGAACACAACTTTGTAATGCCAAGAGCGTTCCATTTCTCGAACATCACAGCCATATCCACCAATGTGACATCTGTGTTAACCGAATATCTTCCCAGTAATACGTGTTTTAATGACAACCAATATTTTAAATCAGTCCATCGCTTCCATAGGCAGGAACCTATTATTGAGGCTGCATGTATTCTTTACTCATAGAGGACTACTCAGCACTTCAACCACTTCCAAGTCACTACATTCTGCTGTACTAGACTGCAACGTTCCGAGACAGCGATGACAATCTCGCAACCTTTACATAATCGTTGGTTGTCATTAACATAAAGAAAAGTTGTAAGACAATTTTGTAGAAGAGTGTATCAGAAATTTGTGACACATGACTGATTAACGGTGTGCAGCTTCACATACCTAAAGCAACAGCCCCAGTAGTGAGATACTACCCCACAAAGACGTTAAACCTCCCCGTACGTCGGCAACGACGCTCCGCGAACTGAGCGGTTGAGGTGCGCCACAGAGATCAGCATAAAATTTTAATCCACCAGAACATCTCTCCTGCTTCGCCCTCGAATGGCAACCGTGTTGGCGTCTATGTGTGATAGCTTAAAGCTTGATACGTCGTCGGCCTTGCTGTTTGTCGGCACCCTCGCTGTTCACGTAAGGTGGGCCGTTACAGGTCATACAAATTTTTGCAGCGTAGAGAGGTGGATCCTGCAAGATGTTTTCCATTTATTCTCTGTTGCAATGGGTTAAAAACATGTCGCAGTGACTTCTCCTTAATGCTGCTTGTACTATTCGAAGACAAATCTTCTATATGTGAAAATCATTTTACTTGATTTATATTATAACCTGATCAAAGATGCTCATCGAAGAATACACGAGCAAATGAACTTATCACAACCCCTATCCATCATTCCTATGCCCAACTGCCACGCCCCGCAAACAGATACATACGAGAGGATTTCCGTCATATGCCAAATTACAACGGCAGTTTTCCTAGCCGAGCATCGCAAGCAAAGATCTGGGCAATAAATTAACGCTCAAACTTCACTGCAATACGCCGCCATTAGAAATCTACGTGAATGCGTAACAGATCAGAGAAGCGATTCTGTTTTCTCGCTGTACAGGATCTGTCTACTGACTACTGTAACAGCACCGAAGGCTGATGGAGGGTCACTTGGTGCAGAGTCGCAAGCTTTTCATCCATTCATCCATTACACAAACTGGCGTTATACATTTTGTACACAGTCTAGTGATGCAAACTCAGTAGCAAACCTGATTCACAACTCGACTGTACACCCAAGGAATTATGATTAATCATACGTAATTATCGCTTAAGCAAGCTGATAGCCAAGCGACAATAACTCAACTCGTGGTATCGGTGTGCGTCCACAAGGTTTCCTGAGTAGGTATTTGGGGAAACCCTGTTTTTTTATTTGTTTTCGTGAATAAGGCTTTTCGCGCGGACAATAGGCGAGTAGCGCAGAGGGGGACTCGACCCTTCTGGGGAAGGGGATAGGATGGTAAGGGCCATCAGGTGGATGGGCGCGAAGAGCAGGGGGCCCGCAATTGCCGCACCTGTGATGGAGAGATCCACAAAAAACGACACAGGGCCCGACTTTCTCCGCTACCTGTGGGCAGGCCGACTGCAACTGGAGGAGGGCGTCCAGGTAGCCGTACATCTCTCCCGCGCCTTTTATGCCCTTTTTCCCGGTTCATTCAGCCCCCTGGAATCTGAGACCGATCGGCTTTCTACTTCCGCAATACCGTCGCTGAAATTTTGCTATACTGGAAAGCTGTTCGTGCTGAGCATACACGATGTTGTTCCCACGCTGCTTGTTGGTCGCACATCAATGCAAAAGCAAAAAGCGGTGGCGGCGCATACCGTATTTCTGTAGTTACAAGAGAAGGGTCGACTTCTACAGGTATTTTCTAAGTTATACTCACTTGTTATACGTAGTTTATTTTCGACACTGTCACATGAATTGTTATAAGCTGATTTCCAATGAGTAGCACTCTCCCCTAACCACTATTTTCGGCTATGATGAAGACATTCTGATTGGTTGGTTTTGGTTTCGCAGTTACTTTTGTGGGTGGTGCAACAGAAAATTCTTGGGACATTTGGAGAGATAAGATAGATCTTCACATGAAACGATTGGCATTAACATTGAAGATACTTTAAATCATCCTGTTTACAACGGTGGTAGATGTGACACCTATAGCCACGAAATGGGCATTTTATCCTGTAAGAACTATTGTAAATAAAAATACATAACCAAGAAAAAATTTCCCTCTTGAAAGTCCTCAAGTTTGATTCAAACAGGAAATACGGCGTTCGGAAATTAAAGTCTTCACTCACTTTTTCAACATCCAATTACAGACTGAGATACTGCGCAAGTCAATGCTCAATTCGGACATGATAACTTTTTGAGGCTATGGCCATCTTGTTCCTTGACTTGTGCTGCTCGTCACAAGCGTACAGTGTGATTAGTAACAATGGCCCTGCGTAGCGTTTGGGGGGGTCCGTAACGCACAGCAAGATTACGAAGCTGTGTCTGCTCAAAGATTGTCATCGCTACAGGATCCGCGCAACATGTGATGAATATACGAAATGGCTGAGCGTGAAATCCGCAGTAAATGCCGAGGCCGTTTAAAAATTCCAAATGGCCGAATCACGGCTGAACAGCAACATTCTTGCCCATCTAACAAAACAGATTTGCACATTAAAAAACGAATGTATAACTACAAGAAAAAGAGTCCGCGAAGAAAAGATATTCCTTTATCCAAACTCTTAAAGACGAATTTCAAGATTGGAAAGGAAAAGATATAGATTTCATCGAAAATATGCTAAATAATGACACCGAGACTGCATTGTGTAGTGCAAGAAGATAAGCTGTCGGGAGGAGCCAAAACACTGTTTTTAGGTCGGAAATTCAACTGAGAGAAGACATTTTGAAATTAACGGAAGATAACTTAAAAAAAAAAAACTGACGAGGCGCCCATTCCTGTCAAAGGAGTCCTGGTGTCGGATGTGAAAAAGCGGAGAAAATCCTTCGTGAAAATGGAACTGTTCTTATGCACGCAACATCTGACAGTTGTTCGGAGCAATCCCAATAACTGTGCAGAACACACGTCGACGTCGGAAGCAAGGGAGAGGAGACGAAGGTATTTGCTGTTTTGTTGGTTTTGCTCCCAGACAAAATTCAAAATACATATTAAAGACTTTTTTCCGGACTGAAAAATAAGATGTATGGGAGGTCACCGAGAACTGCAGTTCTAGTCTGTGAAATGGTTACAATTAAAGCTATGAAAACAACGGTCCATGAAGCATCCGTTTCCGGCTGCAATTTTCATTTCAAACACTGTCTGTGGAACAAAATAAAAGAACTGGGATTAACGGAGAAATAAAGGGTAGAGAAAAAGTCCGATTGATTTGCACGCATGTATGCTGCAGTGTCATCTCTTCCACCAAAGTGTTGATTGAAGCGTGGATGGAGGAAATGTCTAGTGGAGAAAACATCATGAAATTGCCAGACTATGGATGGAAAGCCCTGGCGTCTCAATTGAAATATGGAATGTTTTTAAACAGCGGCGCAGGACCGCGAGTGCTGTCGAAGGCAGGTACAGGAAACTTAACTCTTAAATACATGCAAGGCAACGGCCTTGCTCCAGTGGATACACCGGTTCCCGGCAGATCACCGAAGTCATCTACATCTACATCTACATGACTACTCTGCAATTCATATTTAAGTGCTTGGCAGAGGGTTCATCGAACCACAATCATACTATCTCTCTACCATTCCACTCCCGAACAGCGCGCGGGAAAAACGAACACCTAAGCCTTTCTGACGAGCTCTGATTTCTCTTATTTTATTTTGATGATCATTCCTACCTTTGTAGGTTGGGCTCAACAAAATATTTTCGCATTCGGAAAAGAAAGTTGGTGACTGAAATTTCGTAAATAGATCTCGCCGCGACGAAAAACGTCTTTGCTTTAATGACTTCCATCCCAATTCGCGTATCATATCTGCCACACTCTCTCCCCTATTACGTGATAATACAAAACGAGCTGCCCTTTTTTGCACCCTTTCGATGTCCTCCGTCAATCCCACCTGGTAAGGATCCCACACCGCGCAGCAATATTCTAACAGAGGACGAACGCGTGTAGTGTAAGCTGTCTCTTTAGTGGACTTGTTGCATCTTCTTAGTGTCCTGCCAATGAAACGCAACCTTTGGCTCGCCTTCCCCACAATATTATCTATGTGGTCTTTCCAACTGAAATTGTTCGTAATTTAAACACCCAGGTAATTAGTTGAATTGACAGCCTTGAGAATTGTACTATTTATCGAGTAATCGAATTCCAACGGATTTCTTTTGGAACTCATGTGGATCACCTCGCACTTTTCGTTATTTAGCGTCAACTGCCACCTGCCACACCATTCAGCAATCTTTTCAAAATCGCTTTGCAACTGATACTGGTCTTCGGATGACCTTACTAGACGGTAAATTACAGCATCATCTGCGAACAACCTACGAGAACTGCTCAGATTGTCACCCAGGTCATTTATATAGATCAGGAACAGCAGAAGTCCCAGGACGCTTCCCAAGGGAACACCTGATATCACTTCAGTTTTACTCGATGATTTGCCGTTTATTACTACGAAATGCGACCTTCCTGACAGGAAATCACGAATCCAGTCGCACAACTGAGACGATACCCCATAGGCCCGCAGCTTGATTAGAAGTCGCTTGTGAGGAACGGTGTCAAAAGCTTTCCGGAAATCTAGAAATACGGAATCACCTTGAGATCCCCTGTCGATAGCAGCCATTACTTCGTGCGAATAAAGAGCTAGCTGCGTTGCACAAGAACGATGTTTTCTGAAACCATGCTGATTACGTATCAATAGATCGTTCCCTTCGAGGTGATTCATAATGTTTGAATACAGTATATGTTCCAAAACCCTACTGCAAACCGACGTCAATGATATAGGTCTGTAGTTCGATGGATTACTCCTACTACCCTTCTTAAACAGTGGTGCGACCTGCGCAATTTTCCAATCTGTGGGTACAGATCTATCGGTAAGCGAGCGGTTGTATATGATTGCTAAGTAGGGAGCTATTGTATAAGCGTAATCTGAAAGGAACCTAATCGGTATACAATCTGGACCTGAAGACTTGCCTGTATCAAGCAATTTGAGTTGCTTCGCAACCCCTAAGGTATCTACTTCTAAGAAACTCATGCTAGCAGCTGTTCGTGTTTCAAACTCTGGAATATTCCATTCGTCTTCCCTGGTGAAGGAATTTAGGAAAACTGCGTTCAATAACTCCGCTTTAGCGGCACAGTCGTCGTTAACAGTACCATCGCCGGCCGGAGTGGCCGTGCGGTTCTGGGTGCTACAGTTTGGAACCGAGCGACCGCTACGGTCGCAGGTTCGAATCCTGCCTCGGGCATGGATGTGTGTGATGTCCTTAGGTTAGTTAGGTTTAATTAGTTCTAAGTTCTAGGCGACTGATGACCTCAGAAGTCAAGTCGCATAGTGCTCAGAGCCATTTGAACCATTTGAACAGTACCATCGGCACTGCGCAGCGAAGGTATTGGCTGCGTCTTGCCGCTTGTGTACTTTACATACGACCAGAATTTCTTCGGATTTTCTACCAAATTTCGAGACAATGTTTCGTTGTGAAACCTATTAAAGGCATCTCGCATTGAAGTCCGTGCCAAATTTCGCGCGTCTGTAAATTTTAGCCAATCTTCGGGATTTCGCGTTCTTCTGAACTTCGCATGCCTTTTCCGTTGCCTCTGCAACACCGTTCGGACCTGTTTTGTGTACCGCGGGGGATCAGTTCCATCTCTTACCAATTTATGAGGTATCGATCTCTCAATTGCTGTTGCTACTATATCTTTGAATTTGAGCCACATCTCGTCTACATTTGCATAGTCAGTTCGGAAGGAATGGAGATTGTCTCTTAGGAAGGCTTCTAGTGACACTTTATCCGCTTTTTTAAATAAAATTATTTTGCGTTTGTTTCTGGTGGATTTGGAAGAAACGGTATTGAGCCTAGCTACAACGACCTTGTGATCACTAATCCCTGTATCAGTCATGATGCTCTCTATCAGCTCTGGATTGTTTGTGGCTAAGAGGTCAAGTGTGTTTTCGCAACCATTTACAATTCGCGTGGATTCGTGGACTAACTGCTCGAAATAATTTTCGGAGAAAGCATTTAGGACAATCTCGGAAGATATTTTCTGCCTACCACCGGTTTTGAACAAGAATTTTCGCCAACATATCGAGGGAAGGTTGAAGTCCCCACCAACTATAACCGTATGAGTGGGGTTTTATTTGTTACGAGACTCAAATTTTCTCTGAACTGTTCAGCAACTATATCATCGGAGTCTGGGGGTCGGTAGAAGGAGCAAATTATTAACTTAGTTCGGCTGTTAAGTATAACCTCCACCCATACCAATTCGCACGGAGTATCTACTTCGACTTCACTACAAGATAAACTACTACTGACAGACACAAACACTCCACCACCAATTCTGCCTAATCTATCTTTCCTGAACACCGTCTGAGACTTCGTAAAAATTTCTGCAGAACTTATTTCAGGCTTTAGCCAGCTTTCTGCACCTACAACGATTTCAGCTTCTGTGCTTTCTATTTGCGCTTGAAGCTCAGGGACTTTCCCAGCACAACTACAACAATTTACAACTACAATTCCGACTGTTCCTTGATCCAAGCACGTCCTGTATTTGCCATGCACCCTTTGAGATTGCAGCCCACCCCGTACTTTCCCGAGGCCTTCTAACCTAAAAAACCGCCCAGTCCACGCCACACAGCCTCCGCTACCCGTGTAGCCGCCAGCTGAGTGTAGTGAACTCCTGACATATTCAGCGGAACCCGAAACCCCACCACCCTATGGCGCAAGTCAAGGAATCTGCAGCCAACACGGTCGCAAAACCGTCTGAGCCTCTGATTCAGACCCTCCACCCGGCTCTGCACCAAAGGTCCGCAGTCGGTTCTGTCAACGATGCTGCAGATCGTGAGCTCTGCCTTCATCTCGTAAGCAAGACCGGCAGCCTTCACCAAATCAGATAGCCGATGGAATCCAGAGAGAATTTCCTCAGATCCAAAGCGACACACGTCATTAGTGCCGACATGTGCCACCACCTGCAGCTGGCTGCACCCTGTGCTCTTCATGGCATCCGGAAGGATCCTTTCCACATCAGGAATGACTCCACCCGGAATGCACACGGAGTGCACACTGGATTTCTTCCCCTCCTTAGCCGCCATATCCCTAAGGGGCCCCATTACGCGCCTAACATTAGAGCTCCCAACTACCAATAAGCCCACCCTCTGTGATTGCCCGGACCTTGAAGGCTGAGAATCAAGTCAAGCGCTGTTGGGTGTGGCCGGCACTTGTATGGGTGACCATCCGGGCCACCATGCGTTTGCGCCGTTTTTCGGGGTGCACTCAGCCTCGTGGTGCCTACTGACGAGCTACTCGACCGAATAGTGGCGGCTCCGGTCAAAGAAAACCGCCATAACGACCGGGAGAGTGGTGTACAGACCACGCGCCCGTCCTATCTGCATCCTTAACTGAGGATGACATGGCGGTCGGATGTTCCCGATGGGCCACTTGTGTCCTGAAGACGGAGTGCTAAATACATAAAAAATATCCAAACGTATACTTCCTGATAAGCTGAAGAAAAAATACGAAGATCTTGACAAAAGGTTAAAAACACTGTCAGAATATGTGACGACGCGAGGGATTTAACATGTTTAAAATATCTAATTTTTTCACAAGAAAAAACCGAGGGAGAAATAAATATTCACAAAACAAGACAAAATGTTTAACTATGTGCTGAAATAATTTTATAGAAAGAAAAAACGTAAAAACAAATAAAAATAAAAAAGAACATTTATACATGCCTTTGTACTACGTACATAGCCAGGCCTAATCCTAGATAACATACGAAGGGACATTATTGTTACTGAAACGGTCGGAAAATCCATGGTTAAAATAACTATGGTCGGCAACACTTCGTTGACGTCACAGGTCACGAAGTCCACGATCGGAAAGTACAAGAGGCCGGTGAATTGGAGCCAGTGTACCATCATTTTGGCGAACAGTCGATCAGAGGAGAAATGAATTTAGATCTTTTACCATTTTATGTGTGTAAACAGGAGTGTGTGTGGGAGTCGGGAGTCGCCTTTGTAGGTTTCAGATCTAGACCTCTCAGCCCTATGTCTTCGCGTCAGTAGGTGAGAAGTTCCAAAGTAAGTTCTATCATTGTTTGCATTACGCTAATTTGCTGGTAGAGTTAGCAGTGTCCTTCGTTTTGGAAATAGAATGTTCGTTTTTACAACGTGGTTAAATCGTAGTAGGATCAATACTATCAAGAAACTCACTGAATTGTATAAGGCCGAACCTTATTTACAGAAAATAAAATGGTAGGGACAAGAACAACGCCCGAGGAAGCGAAAAGCTACTTACACAAAACTGATGAAAAAAGTTGCCATGTTCACACCTAACGTTCAAAACCTTTCAGGTGAAGCGCTGCGTGTGCGCGCACGGGCGCCACATCTATGCAAGTGCGGCAATTGGTGAGGCGGTATATACAGTTGGTGAGAAACTGTGCAACAAATGTTTTGGGATGATACGTCGTATGCCAATAAAACCGTATGAATTGGAGAATGTTTGCTGAACGGCGTCTACCAGTTTTCACCTTGTCCATAGTAAAATTTGCAACTGTGGGTTTGCACTACTACCAGAAAATGGATAAATGCTGTCGTTGCTTTAAAGGACAACGTGGTAGTTGCTATTTATAAATGACCGTTCAATAAAAAAAAGTAAAAACCGGCGAGGTTGTTAGCTGCCAGCTTAAAGCTTCTGATTTTTACATCCAATGGCATATTTATGGCATGCTTAGGAACGTCCTTGTTGCTTCACGCCATGAAGACTGGAGTCGATTGAAAAGTGCCCACATCAATGTGCCCTATGAAGAATCCGCTTTTCCCACGAGTACTTCCGAAACCAAATCGCTAGAATGTCTGTGAGAACTGAGAGTGTAGTAAAGGCAAAGACAGGGCGAAGATTCTGTTATATGCAACTATATACAAGAATAAAAACAAGGTATGTGTTTACCCCACACCATTGAGTTCATGTGAGATAGCGCATCGCAGCTGAACACGGGCAGGGCTAATGAATCGACCACAGTCTGTTTGATACATTGTCCTGACATACGCCTGAAGTTGTACAGGGAACCACACGGTAAATCTAAATCAGAATCGTCAAGTGGGGATTTGAGGACCGCTTTTCCTTAATAACGTCCAATTCCTTGTCTACTTCACATTGTCACAGTGCTTTAAACTGATCCATAAACAATTTCAGAGTTAATTCAAGCATTCTAGTGAAGAGAGTATAATTTTAGTCAAACATTTCCTATGCACGACTGCCGTCGATATGTTAGATCTGAGCAACAACATTTTCGTTGTGCCGTTTTCATATCTGTATGAACCAAGAGCCGCAGGAGGTTTGTATTCCAATTTTTGACTAACAAGAGAATTTGAATGACGACCAGCACGCTACGCATCAAGTGGCTCGGTCTCCAAAATACACATTCAAACTTCTCATTCTGCAATTCTGAATGCCGCATAACGGCCAAGAAAGATGAACTGCCGGCCGAAGTGGCCGTGCGGTTAAAGGCGCTGCAGTCTGGAACCGTAAGACCGCTACGGTCGCAGGTTCGAATCCTGCCTCGGGCATGGATGTTTGTGATGTCCTTAGGTTAGTTAGGTTTAACTAGTTCTAAGTTCTAGGGGACTAATGACCTCAGCAGTTGAGTCCCATAGTGCTCAGAGCCATTTGAACCATTTTTGAAAGACGAACTAATGGCATGAGTCATCATTGCTGTAGCCGTTACACGTTGATATGAATGTCTGCAGTGCTAGGTTTTGAGGCTTGTAGTGCTCGTGCGTTGGCGGCGTGCGTTTACACCGACTCCGGGAGCAACACTGGGAGGCCGACAAAGGCACAGCGCCGAAAACACAGGCACTTGGGCGCCGGCGGGCACAGCCCGTGACGAAACCAGCGGCCGGGAGGAGCCGTGTAAGCAACCCAGGGACTTTCTACGGCCGATTGCTGCAGTTACGACAAACACAGCGGGCGCTTTCTCCACCACGACGTGACGCCTCTGCCCCTCGAAAACCCAAGTACACAAAGGTAAACGGCAGTACAGCTTGCGTCAGGTGGACAATGCGATGTCACGCTTTTTCACATATATTTTTTCAATGTATGGCAGCAAACCGTGAAATTCAGGGTGTACAAGTTAATTTAGTAGTACAAGATCTGATGTTACTTCGCAAACGAGATCGATCTATGAACACAGCCATTTGATTCCATTTGAGTGTTATATTGTCATCTCTTGCCTTACAATAATTAGCTTAGGGAATTACACAGATCGCAGACGAAACAACAGCGACATAATGTACAACATCCCGTGTGAATTAACACTAGTAGTATACCGGTCAGCAACCTTTCCAAACTAAAATAATTTCCTTATATAACAAATCATGAGGAAACGACAACATAACAAATAATCGTTACTGCAGAAAGACAATTGAGACAAATGCAGGTCGGGGTAGAATCATCAGAAGACGACAGAGACTGAGTCAAATATGTAGGCTGACACCTCGGAGTTCATGTACATATAAGGGACGTTGGGCGTCAAGGAACTATAGGCCATACAGTAGCTACACACTTATATGCCAGAATACTCTGTACACTCACCTAACAGCACATTCCTTTGCATTTAGCACTTAAAATAGTTACTGTTCATCTTCGCACAGATTCTGTAAGACATTGTTTTTTGTTCGGAGGTAGATGGCGGCAAATAACCACACATGGGTCACACATTTCTTGATAATTATGAAGTGGCGTTCTGTGAGTTCTCAGCTGGCTCTAGATTAATTACCCCATGTGATTCCTGGGAATAACACCCAACAAGTTTTGGGACTAGAGCATTAACTCGAATTTATTAGAACTCTCCTCGAACTACATAGCACGATTATGGCCTTGCGATTATGATTGCAGTCCTATCGGAAATGTCAGCACCGTTGAAAAAGACATAATCCAGAAATGATGCACGTGGTTTGTACTTTTTCGTAGTCTTCATTTATACGAGGGTCAGTCAAAAAGTAATGCCTCCTATTTTTTTTTCTACGTTTAATTGTCAGGAAATTTAAATGCAATTACATAGGTTGAAAACCACAACATTGAGGATCATTTTGTCATTTTTCAATGTAATCTCCGCCCATCTCTACAGTTTTGGTCCATCTTTGAACAAGGGCATGTATCCCAGCACGGTAAAAATCACAGCTCTGCTTCCCAAGCCATTGACGCACGGATGTTTTGACGGCCTCCTCATCTTCAAAATGAATCTCACGATGAGCTTCTTTTAGTGGCCCGAACAGATGGAAGTCTGATGGTGCCAGGTCAGAGCTGTATTGGGGATGAGGCAAAACTTCCCATCCAATTTTGACAATCTCGTCAGAGGTGTGACGACTGGTGTGTGGTCTTGCATTGTCATGCAAAAGAAGAACATCTGCCATTGATTTTGTTGGGCGAACTCGCTGAAGACGTGCTTTAAGTTTGTTGAGGGTTGTGACGTATTGAACAGAATTTATTGTGCATCCTTGCTCCAAAAAATCAACCAGAATCACACCCTCTGTATCCCAGAAAACTGTTGCCATAACTTTCCCTGCCGATCGCACAGTTTTGAATTTTTTCTTCCTCGGCGAGCTTGTGTGACGCCACTCCATTGACTGCCTCTTTGATTCGGGTTCAAAAAAATGCACCCATGTTTCGTCCCCGGTCACAATTTTTTTCAGAAACTCATCTCCCTCCAAACGGAAGCGCTGCAAGTGTTGGGAGGCTATTGTTTTCCTTGCCTCTTTATTCTGATCGGTTAACATTCTTGGAACCCACCGTGCACAAACTTTTGAGTACCCCAATTGTTTAATAATCGTGATCACACTGCCTTTACTAAGAGAAATAATGCGACACACTTCATCTGCAGTCACCCGACGGTCACCACGAATGATGTCATCAACTTGCTGAATGTTGTGTGGAGTCACTGCACTCAACGGCCTGCCGCTCCGCTTTTCGTCAGTCAACGGTGTTTGCCCTTCAGCTTCCTTACAACGACGAACCCATCGTCTAACAGTGCTGAGATCCACTGTCACAACACCATACAGCTTCTTCAGTCTTTCATGAATGCGTATGGGCGTTTCACCTTCTGCATTCAAGAATTCAATCACACAACGCTGTCTCAAACGAACATCGATGTCGGCCATCTTACAAACTTCTGCTGTGCTGCCACCTGTTGACACAGAAAGTTACTACTGCAGTGGATTGCAGAAGAAGGTTTGAGGAATGGCGCCAAATTCAAATTTTTCACTTAACTTAATTTCTTTAAGTAGAAAAAAAATGGGAGGCATTACTTTTTGACCGACCCTCGTAATTGTGCCTTGAGTCGCAAGGATACATCCAGTGCCGGCAAGTGTGGCCGAGCGGTTCTAGGCGCGTCAGTCTGGAACCGCGCGACCACTACGGTCGCAGGTTCGAATCCTGCCTCGGGCATGGATGTGTGTGATGTCCTTACGTTAGTTAGGTTTAAGTAGTTCTAAGTTCTAGGGGACTGATGACCTCAGATGTTTTAAGTAGTTCTAAGTTCTAGGGGACTGATGACCTCAGATGTTAAGCCCCATAGTGCTCAGAGCCATTTGAACCGTTTTATACATCCAGTGGGGATCCAGATGAGTATGCGTGGCTTGAGGGTTGAGTGTCGAATTCATGTTTATAGCTGCATCTATTGTCTGAAGCATCTGACAGACGTACATCGCGTACAGTAATCATCCATCCCCTTCCTATGCTATTCTGTTATTGGAAGAATAGTGGGAAAAATTACTGTCGACACTTGTCTGTATAAAACAGTGTTTCACAAACTGAACGCCGGCCGCTGTGGCCGAGCGGTTCTAGGCGCTTCCGTCCGGAACCGCGCTGCTGCTACTGTCGCAGGTTCGAATCCTGCCTTGGGCATGACAGTGTGTGTTGTCCCATAGTGTTTAGAGCCATTTGAACCATAAACACCAGCAGCTCAAAAACAACCGACGATCCTCGTCAACGCGTGCTACCCGTAACAGCTATCGTGCCATTATTATCTACATGCCACCAAATTCGCATTTGTCAGCAGATTTGGCCATTCTATTCACACTGTGTCGACCGAATGATTTCTCTCTCCTAGCACGTCACGAAAACGACGTGCACACGCAAACACGTAATGACGTGCTTCTGACATTCTTGTATACGAATGAAAGTAAACCACAGCGTTCGAACAAAGTTACAACTTGTTTGTAGTTGCTATATGGCACAAATCTATGACTACGTAGCCTGAGAGAAAGTAGCTTACATAGGGGAAAGAGCTAGACAGAAGTCGGACGCTGGATGACAAAACGTACTGGTTTTCATGAGATGGATGATAGTTTACTCATCTAACATCTTCTCTTCGAGTACTGTAATAGAAATAGACGCATTTGCACCCATGATTTCATGTCGTTAGTACGCAAGCATCTAATGAGGGGAAACTCCCCTGTGCTGAAAAGCTGACGGCTCAGGCGACTATGAACTCTTGGCAAAGCATTTCTAGAAGTGTTCTGCTTTAACGTACATTGCACCGATGGTCTGAGTTTGTTTGCTTTTACGATTATCGTAAAGCAATCGTAAAGAAAGAAAAAGAAAGTAGCTGGCATGATGTAGAAAAGTAGGACTATCGTCCTTCGACGATAAGAACTATTACAAACTGACAGTCAACCACTGGGAAGACGATTTTTAAAGATCTCCAACACTAAACTGGAGAGAGATTCCAACAAAGCAGCTATCAGACATATACAAACGCCGCTCAAAATTTCTAATCTTTTTCTTCGATGCCAAACGCGTTAACGACCGACTATTTGCAGGGAACGAGTTTCGACAAATGAGCCACAGCAGTTCTTCAGCAACTAATATCAGTAGACTATAAAAGAAGTAGCTTCTCGAATAGTATCTGAGTAACATTCCAACGAAATTTAATGTACTGCAACAAGGCATGTTATTATTACAGCTGACATTACTCTTACAGAGTTTTGCACTCGTAGTGTTGGCTTGGCACATTTAGCCACAGATGATGTAAATTTTGTGTTTTCTGATCGTTCCTGCACGGTTTTCCAATTTTCACAAATATCCTAATGTTATCTGTTGCTGTCAGTGTTTCACAAATATGGCCGTAACTTGCATCATGTGAGTACACAGGGGGTAGACAGTGGACGACAACTGTGAAAAATTGCACATGAAATACACTGAAGATTTCTTGGTTTGATTGCCGCACGCATCTGATTGCAGTAAAGGAACACGCACTTCACTTCCTGTCCCACCATTGTGACAGCCGAGGAAGATATCCTTCTTACGAAAAAAAAGCATGTAGGCTCTTTAATTTCTTTACGAGCGTCGCACTTTGACGCTCGTGCTGGTTATGTGACTGCAAACAGAGAATCATCCTATTTCTGAAGGTCTGTATCTCGTTGCGGTATGAAAGAATCACCAGTAATAGCTGCAGCCTATCTTTTCTTATCGGGTACCTGCTAATATTGAAAAATCACATCTAATTACCCGACAAAGTTTTCCTGACTTCTAACGAATACCGGTTGTATATCGTGAAAAATGATTTTCCACAAAAAGTTTCTCTAGCAATGCATCGTGCCTGTCGGAAATTTGCAGTTTTTAGAGTAATCTAAAACAGATTACTTCTGTTTGGAAGTACGACAATACTGTACAATTTTTCTCGTTATTTAAACAAAATTTTACAAAACAGACTTTTACCCTCGTCCAATAAGCTTCCATTAAAAGGCTCAACTTCTTGGGCGTTATAGTAAGTAGAAAATAAATTTTAGAAAGTACTACGGTGCATAATAACGTGTGCTCAGCGCCATTAGTACTGCAGAAATTTTACTTGTCAAGATACTTTTTTATAGTGCGAATGAATTCTTTCTAATCGTAGTAGAAAATAATCGTAAAAACAAAAAACTATAAAAGGATTTCTGAAGTTCGATATGAAACTTTTTGTAAGGCTAATTTCACAGAACACCATTGTAGGAGGGAATGAATAGTAAACTGCTGCGTTAAATCTTCGCTGTTTTACCGGTCTACCATATTTAAATTTATGTAAATACTAATTTTACTTCCAGTTCTTTATTCAATTTTTGTAAACAAATATTTTTTAAGATAAAGCACAACGTACGAAGAGAAGGCCGCAACGGGCATAACGAAAGAACAGTTTTTAAAACGCAAATAAGTAAAGTTAATCTGCAGACAAACGGCACGCCAACACGAATAAGACGAAAATAGAATAAAATATCTGAGGACATTACTAATTTCGAGCGGTTTTTCTTTATTACTTACTTGACTCTTTTTACATCATTGCAATAAGGGAACATTGTAAATACACCATCCGATGAAAGTGTCCGAACACCTACTACCGGACATTAATGTGGGTGTGTCCACAATTCGCCTTTATAACTGCTAAACTCTGTTGTGGGCACTTTCAGTGACGTGTATGAGTGTGTGCGAGGGAATGGCAGCCCAGTTTTCCTCCAGAGCTGAAACCAGAAGAGATAGGGATGTTTGACGCTGGGGTCTGGAGTGAAGTCGCCTTTCTAACTAATCCCAAAGGTACACGAAATGTATTCGTAGTTGCGAATATGAACAACTATCAGCTGTATAATGGGATGGCGACAATGAAGATTTGTGCTGGACAGGGTCTCGAACCCGGACTTCCCGATTGTCGCGAGCGGTGGCTTTACCATAAGTCATCCGAGCATAACTCGCGGCCAGACCCAAACTTCCATTTGCCATCAAACATGTTTCTACAGCCTGTACTCGTACATTTATCATTTATATTCATGTACAAGGGAGACGTTTGAACTGAAAGTTACATGCCCGGTTTCGGCGGATAAATACGATATTGTAGCGCCTGTGTTATTGCGGCTTACGATACAATGTTCCTTCGGACATGCCCGAAAGAACAGGCAGTGCGGCGACTACAGCCGGTATATCCGACGGAACATTGCATCGTATTTCTGAACAACACAGCCACTGCAGTATCGTATTTATCCGCCAAAACCGTGCATGCAACTTTCAGTTCAAACGTCTCCCTTGTACAAGAAAATACGAATGATAAATGTACAAGTGCAGATTGTAGGCACATGGTTGACGACATATAGAAGTCTGAACCTAGCTGTAAGTCGTGGGCAGGCCAGAATATCTCAGAAATGTTACTGTCTAAAACCACTGTCTCACAGAGGATGCTTTATGACGGGATGCTTTACCTCAATAGAGCGAAACGCGTCTGGTGAAAAAAATCACGCATTTTTGTAGTCGCAATAACACACAGGCAATAACCTCAAGGAAATTGAATAGTTTACCTATCATACAATTTTCTAGTCACGGAATCCTTCTCGGAGCATAGTCAAGGAATCGAAAAAGTAACAATTTCTCACATAAGGCTCTCAGATAATGCGGCTTGAAGTTTAATCTCATCATCATGGCCATTTTTGTTACAAACGGTCATAAGCAGAGAACACGTTCACAAATTAGCATATAGATACAAGTGAACTGAAACTATACCATTACCATGTACATATAGTATACTTCTCTTGGCAGTAGGCGTGTGTGCGTGCACGCAACCAATACTATACTGCACGCAGTTGTTTTCCGCTTGAGGAGCGGAATGCCAGAAATGATCGCCCGGGATAGAGAGCGTGTTGGCGAGATCGGGTAATGGAACGGCCACTGCGGCTATAACTGCTCTCTTGCACACGCTTCGCAATGGGCTGGCGACACCATTGCCACGCACGCTGCCGTCACCTGGGCGCTTGTGTCGTGTTCATTCTTCAGACTAGACACAAGTGCATTGAGAGAAAACGTACAATCTGATTTCCTCGAAATAAATGTTATGTCCCTGCAAATAAGAACGTAGTCTTACGATACCGTCTCTGGCATGAAAATGTCAAAAATATTTCGTTTCTAATCTTTTCTTGGCTACACAAAACAATGACCTCAGATCATGTGCAGCTAACGCACACTTCATCCACGTTCAGAAGTTATACGATAGTAATTCCCAAACGAGCACAAGATAAAATGTGCATCACATAAATCCACTGAATGAAGAGCAGTGTCACAGGAGACGAAATTCGATAGTTAAAGAAAAAAAAATACGCTATTAAGATGTAGTTGTTTTTGTAACTATCTCGTAAAGCGTCACGAGAAAACTGCGTAGCTGTTCAGTTACACTGGTCGCAGCAAAACGAACACGGTTTACGCAGACTGTTTAACGCCTAGCAGTCATAACCGGTTCTGCGCTTGCAGTAAGAAGCGATAAACAAGACAACTTTGAAAACGCTGTCTAGCAATGTTTACTCAAAATATAGAATGTAGCAATTAGTTTGTTTCTTCTCCTTTATAGAGCGACATAAGGTTTTTGTGCGGAAATTTAAAATCAGTCAAATTAAGTCGTTACGAGCAGACTCGGAAAAAAAAAAAAAAGTACAACGCGGCGTGCCTGACGTAAATCGGAAAAAGAACTGCACGACAGACGTTGTCATCCGTTGATTACTCTTGCATAACAACTTGGCTTCGTAAATGTGACTCTATTGTGCCAAACATAAACGTCCCCTTACTCCGGCGTAAGAGACAAAGCTCTAAAGAAAATTCTCCTGAAGTAGTCCAAATGTTACATGACGAATGCTGCCAGCTAGTCCTCGTCCGAAGTTCTTTCATTATAGTTCTTAATGCTTTTCACGGGAGTATACTATTATTTCTCTGAGAAGAGTATTTGGTTTCAGCAGTGTGGTGACTGTGACGGTCACTTACGAATTTAATTGCAACTAAACGAGGACGGGAGAATACAATCATGGGCAACTCACTTTCAAAGCGACTGTTCAAACATGCGCTCAAGGGATCCTGTTCAACCAGGATGTATTGGCAGGGTTTTGAAAAACTGCAGCTAGAAGGCTATTGAATTTATTTTCACAAATTGTTCAGCGACCGTATCGACATACACTGAAGTGACAAAAGTTAAGTGGCAGTGATATGCACACATACAGATGGAGAGGGTACCGCGTATACAAGGTATAAAAGGGGAGTGCAGTGGCGGAGTTGTTACTTGTACTCAAGCGATTCGTGTGAAAAGATTTCCAACGTGATTATGGCCGCACGATGAGAATTAACAGATTTCGAACACGGAATGGTCGTTGGAACTTGACGTATGGGACATTCCATTTCAGATATAGTTAGGAAATTCAATTTTCCTAGATCGACAGTGTCACGAGTGTGCCGAGAACACCAAATTTCAGGCATGTCTAACACCAAAGGACGACGCAGTGCCCGACGGCCTTCATTTCACGACCGAGAGCAGCGGCGTTTGCGTACAGTTGTCAGAGCTAACAGACAAGCAACACTGCGTCAAATAAAAGCAGAAACGAATGTGAGAAGTACGACGAGCGTATTCGTTAGAACAAGACGAAGAATTCTGGCGTTCATACGCTATGACAGAAGACGAGCGACGCGAGTACCTTTGCTAATAGCACAACATCGCCTTCAGCGCCTCTCCTGGGCTCATGGTCATATCAATTGGACCCTCGACGACTGGAAAACTGTCATCTCTTCAAATGAATCCCGATTTCAGTCAGTGAGTGCTGATGGTAGGGTTCGAGTGTGTCGCAGGCCCCACGAAGCCATGGGCCCATGCTCTCAACAAGGCACTGGGCATGCTGGTGATGGCTCCATAATGGTGTGGTCTGTGTTTCCATTGAATGGACTGAGTCCTCTAGTCCCACGAACCATCTGAGACCACTTGCAGCCATTCACGCTCCCAAATAACGATGGAATTTTTATGGATGACAATGCGCTACGTCACCGGGCCACAGTCGTTCGCGATTGGCTTTAAAAACATTCTGGACAATTCGAGCGAATGATATGGCCACCTAGGTACAACTTGAATCCTATCGAACATTTATGGGACATAACCGAGAGATAAGTTCGTGCACAAACCACTGCAGCGACAACATTTTCGCAATTGTGGACGGCTATAGAGGCAGCGTGGTTCAATATCCCTGTATGGGACTTCCAACGACTTGCTGGGTTCATGCCATGTCGTGTTGCTGCACTCTGCTGGGCCAAAGGAGGTCCGACACGATAATGGGTGGTATCTCATAATTTTTGTCACCTCAATGTATGACTCCTCGCATTACATAATAAAGACAAGACTTTCTCGTCCATTCCATGCTCTAAGAGAACAGGATACAGAATGGATACAACTGGTAAAATGTTCCTCCGTGAAAAATTGTACTGTGACTTGCGGAGTAGATTACAGGTGCCTATGTACGCACAGACGTACCGAAAGTGTAAACAGAAACACAAATGGCTCTGAGCACTATGGGACTTAACATCTGAGGTCATCGGTCCCCTAGAACTTAGAACTACTTTAACCTAACTAACCTAAGGACATCACAGCGGTCGCGCGGTTCCAGACTGAAGCGCCTAGAACTGCTCCGCCACAACGGGGCCGGCAGAAACACAAATATCTTTTTTATTTGGATATTACGACTGGTCGAGAACTTTTACACCAAGCTCTTTTCAATAGAGAACAAAGTTTACGTAGAGGACACATAAGCAACATGAAAGAATTCTTGCTCGAATAATTAACGTACTTGTGGTAAGTATTCGGTGCAGCAGTTATTCTTCCGCCGAGCCATAAAAACATGTGACATGATCACAGAGTTTTAATGAAAAGAAACGATTCACTAGCCTTCCAAGACAATTCACCTTCTAAAACTAGAGCTAAATACTGACCAGTACGCTGCCGAAAGACATACCGGTATTTGTCATTGTGTTTTCACGGTGAAACACAATGAAACAGCAGCATTTAATGTGGCTTGAAAGCAGACTTCGTGCAGTTACATTTAATATCTGAGGTATGTTCGTACCTGTATTCCACAAATCACTCATTTTTATTCGTCCTATGTGCCGATAGGTGATGTGAAGTGGTCTGACGACAGATCGCTTTAGAATGAAGAACATTACTTTTCACAAAGGTTAATTAGACTGTGCAACTTTCTACTTCAAGGCGATCTGGTTGTTCATTCATAAAACAGAGTGCTGGCGGTCGGTTACAAGTATACGCCTACTAGACCAATATTTCACTTTAATTTATTATGAGAGCAACCATACAAAGTAACTGTTTAGTACGGTACAGTAGAGTGTCTTTCTACAATGCCAAATTTCAAGCGCTTTGACTCTCTTCCTGGACAGCTTTCGTAGGGGCTTACAGTTTCTACATAGTACCAAATTTCGAATGCCCTCACGAATAGAAGCTTGTAGTGTCGATTAACGCTATATTGGGTTCTATGAAATTTGTCCCCAACACTGTTCAGCGTAATTATTGACATAATGCTCTTACTATTACACAACAACGCCCATTTCGTAAATCCAATGTCTGACGGTGTGTACGTTTTCCTTCTGTTTTTCAATTCTGTACACGCTTACGCTTTATGCTACTAACTACTTTCTATTAAGTACTGCTCAGAGAACACAGCGTTTTGAGGGCAAAATTTACCTTCGAAACGGGGTCAACGAGATGATATACAGGCCCTGTAACAAACTTGTGACGTCACAGTAGTCGGCTTGTCCGCCATACTTCGTGATTGCTCGGTTCCGTGCAGGGCCCAGAAAATCAAAATCAATATTTAATTGAAAAGGTACCCATTGAACGTCTTAATATTTTAGTGAGCTATCGAGAACTTGCATGCATTTCATCAAGCAGTCAAGAAAGGTTAAATTCGTCTGAAATAGTTACTAGCTTCCCGGCGGAGACGGCTGCTGGCACTCGTAAGACCCGCAGTGTCACGTGCTGTGACATACACGCCACGGCCTGTCTTTTAGGAGGGCCTCGCTTCGGAAGACCAGACGTAGCCACGCACTTTGGGTCACGCATCACAGTCTGTCGCGAATTCGACGTGGTGGTAGTCGCAAACGGGGGAAGATACCTGTATGGTCTCTTCGATACAGCTAGGTCGACTTGGCAAGCAATAAGACGGATAATAACTTTGTATTTAATTATGGAGGTTTACACACACACACACACACGATGCTATAAATCTAAGTTTAGTTTATTTGTACGTAATTTCTGAACAAATAAAACCAGCACAAGGAGGGAACAAATACAACTACACACGAATTGCATCTTATTTAATACTCGCTATACAATAGGAGGGCAATGCACTTCATTGGGGATACGATACAAACTGAAGTACGAGTAGTTATAGGCCCACACATTTTAAAACATTTTGAGACATCTGCACAAAATATAGGGACTTGACGACCAATGTACACAAAACATTTCTGTAAGCTGTCTATTGCCACACGTGAAGAAGAACCTGTTCCTGAACATTATCGATTGATGGTAAAGGAAAACGAATGCAGTCGGTATGATGAAATCTTTCAACACATAAAACGAGCGGGCGACGTGTACGCTGAAGATCATATTAAAGAAAAATATGATTGTTGTGTCAACAAATCAAAAATTTTCTGGAACGATTGCAAAAACCTTCTGCATTGTAACAGAACAAGAGAGATATTATGGTGTGCATATAACAATCCTCCTCACTCTCCATTTCTTTGACTCGAATCCACAATAATGTTTGAACGACCACTCTTTTTAAATGTTAATGAGTTTCGTTTTCCATTATCAGTATTAAAAATTAAATGTGAATGTCAGAAACTGGTATTCATAAAATGTGCTTAGTGTTTGTCTGTACTACGTTTTTCATTCACATATGGTAAGCAGGCTCAGATGGAAACCCAGTTCTAAGCAAAGAGGGGAAAGCAGAAAGGTGGAAGGAGTACATACAGGATCTATACATCGGCGCTGTACTTGAGGACAATATTATGGAAATGGGAGGATGTAGATGAAGATGAAATGGGAGATATGATACTGCGTAAAGAGTTTGACAGAGCACTGAAAGACCTGAGTCGAAACAAGGCCCCGGGAGAAGACAACATTCCATTAGAATTACTGACAGCCTCGGGAGAGCCAGTCCTGACAAACCTCTACCATCTGGTGAGCAAGATGTATGAGACAGGCGAAATACCCTCAGACTTCAAGAAGAATATAATAATTCCAATCCCTAAGAAAGCAGGTGTTGACAGATGTGGAAATTACCGAACTATCAGTTTAATAAGTCACAGCTGCAAAACACTAACGCGAATTCGTTACAGACGAATGGAAAAACTGATAGAAGCCGACCTCGGGGAAGATCAGTTTGGATTCTGTAGAAATGTCGGAACATGTGAGGCAATACTGACCCTACGACTTATCTTGGAAGAAAGATTAAGGAAAGGCAAACCTACGTTTCTAGCATTTGTAGACTTAGAGAAAGCTTTCAACAATGTGGATTGGAATACTCTCTTTCAAATTCTGAAGGTGGCAGGGGTAAAATACAGGGAGCGAAAGGCTTTTTACAGTTTGTACAGAAAGCAGATGGCAGTTCAAGAGTCGAGGGGTATGAAAAGAAAGCAGTGGTTGGGAAGGGAGTGAGACAGGGTTGTAGCCTATCCCCGATGTTATTCAATCTGTATATTGAGCAAGTAATAAAGGAAACAAAAGAAAAGTTCGGAGCAGGTATTAAAATCCATGGAGAAGAAATAAAACTTTGAGGTTCGCCGATGACATTGTAATTCTGTCAGAGACAGCAAAGGACTTGGAAGAGCAGTTGAATGGAATGGACAGTGTCTTGAAAGGAGGGTATAAGATGAACATCAACAAAAGCAAAATGAGGATAATGGAATGCAGTCGAATTAAGTCGGGTGATGCTGAGGGAATTAGATTAGGAAATGAGACACTTAAAGTAGTAAAGGAGTTTTGCTATTTGGGGAGCAAAATAACTGATGATGGTTGAAGTAGAGAGGATATAAAATGTAGACTGGCAATGGCAAGGAAAGCGTTTCTGAAG
The DNA here is from genome assembly GCF_021461385.2 of Schistocerca piceifrons. Lineage (NCBI taxonomy): Eukaryota > Metazoa > Arthropoda > Insecta > Orthoptera > Acrididae > Schistocerca > Schistocerca piceifrons. Next base: position 754,239,064 of record NC_060138.1, read on the forward strand.
AAGAGAAATTTGTTAACATCGAGTATAGATTTAAATGTCAGGAAGTCGTTTCTGAAAGTATTTGTATGAAGTGTAGCCATGTATGGAAGTGAAACATGGAAGATAAATAGTTTGGACAAGAAAAGAATAGAAGCTTTCGAAATGTGGTGCTACAGAAGAATGCTGAAGATTAGATGGGTAGATCACATAACTAATGAGGAGGTATTGAATAGAATTGGGGAGAAGAGGAGTTTGCCACACAACTTGACTAGAAGAAGGGATCGGTTGGTAGGACATGTTCTGAGACATCGAGGGATCACCAATTTAGTATTGGAGGCCAGCGTGGACGGTAAAAATCGTAGAGGGAGACCAAGAGATGAATACACTAAGCAGATTCAGAAGAATGTAGGGTGCAGTAGGTACTGGGAGATGAAGAAGCTTGCACAGGATAGAGTAGCATGGAGAGCTGCATCAAACCAGTCTCAGGACTGAAGACCACAACAACAATAACATGGTAAGCAGCATCCGAAATACTGTCGGCCTACCAATAATGGCGAAGAATTATGTATAATGCCTTCACTGTGATAACTTTTTCGTATTTGTCTCAATATATCGAAAATGTTCATTTCACCACGATTACTTATTGAACCTCGACAATAGCTCGAGAGAATTTACCTCTACGATTGTCATTATATTAATATTATTCGTTTCCGAATAAACATATCGTTGTAGACATACGAGTATTTTATGAAATATTATACAAAAAATATTGGGAAGCGAACGTAGTAGGGGCTGACGTCTCTTCTGTCGTCTTAGCCGGTTGTGAGCACACTCGTTTGGTACTTAAAACGCTCGTAGAAGTTTGAACTTCGATTACCTGAAAGCATTTGAGAAGACCGTCGTATTAGAGCACCATTTGTTACATCCCAGTAAGTGCTACAATCGTGCGGAAGATGAGAAGAATCAAAGACCCGTTGGATATATGCTTCTCTTGTGAGATTTCTCGGAATAATCTTAAGGAAGAGTAATTCAAACAATCAGGAATGAGGGTGCTTGAAAAGCTCTCATTCAATCAATTCACAAATAACTTTCGCCGGTCTGGGAAGCGTACAAAAATGGATTAACGAAAGGGAGAGAAAATTTCAAAGGAAGACTGCACGATTCGATCGGAGTCAGTACTCGATGCCAGAACGCCACAGATACGCTCAAAAACCTGCTAGGAAAAAAGGTACTGTACACAGCAAAAAACCTTGCTCCCAAAATGCCGAGAGGCACTATTTAGAAAAATACGACTTTATGCCTGCGATCTTCCTTCCCGGGCTACTTCTACAAACGCCACCGCCACACACAGCACGGTCGCTTACATATTACATGATGTGTAAAAGAGCATTTTGACATTGTTACATAAAGAACGTCCGTAATCAAAGCAGATATCGCCAAGGCCTGCACAGCGGTACAAGTAATACTTGCTAAAATTTTCGAAACCCTACAGGAGTATCGGATCATTAAGGTGACAAAAATAAGATTTCGAAAAGGTGAGTAGGGTAGTTATGTTACATCCCAGATGAACACTAGTCGGCAGGAACGTACACATGGCCACCTCGCATCAAATTCCACATTAAAACACAAATAACAGCGAAATTTATCATTAAGACTTTCAAATAACAGAAACAATGCCGGAATGTTTTCTGCTTTATTATCAAATTTTCTCTTTTAAAGCGAGCCACACACAAAAAAGTCACCTACAAACAACTAACGAAATACACGAATAGCAGAAATTAGTCAACACTCCACAATCAACAATATATTTCTTGAAGAGTAGAAAGTATGTACTAAGTAGTTACGAGCGTGCAATGAACAATTAACAGTTGCTTCTGATGTCCTACAACGTACCAAATGAAAGAGCAGGGTTTGTTGATTTTGTCTGAAAGCGAGTCATATCCAAAGCGAGTGAAATTGTTATACAGAGTGATTCCGTGGCGATGTTACAAGCTTTCAGATGTCATGGAGAAGGGAAACGACCGAGCCGAAAGTTATAAGCGAAATTCGTTCTGATATCTCTTGACAGTGGACATCTTCTGCTATAAGTTCTTTGCTTTTGCATTCGATATTTTGAAAGTTAGTAGTATGGGTCAAAACAAGAAAAAAAAACGTCCAGTAAAGACGGGTTCTAAAGCGCATTCCTTAACAGCTAAGAGCACTTTTTCATCTTCGCTACTGTAAAAAACATCTCTTCTACTGCACAAGCTACTCATTGCTCTTAAGTCATGCATTTTAGAATTCACTTTTACTGCACTTTTTTCTTGTTTTGATCCATACTACATCCTTTTAAAATATGATAACCAAAGACCCTGGAGTAGAAGAGGTCCACACTCAGAGGTGTCAGAACGATTTTCGCTTACAACAATCGACTTGGTCATTTCTGGATCAGGGTTCCTTACCTCAAATTGATACATTCACCCTTCACCATTACCCCTGAAAATTTGTCTCGTCATCATGGAATCATCCCGCACATATAGAATTCATCCGACGAGCGTAAGATTTCTTGAGGCAATCTCTGACAGAGAAGAAACCACCACTACATACTGAAAAATACCCGTCACGTATTCCAAGGACGCTGCACGAACTACGTGTTCTGGCTCTGCGCTGCTAATGAACCCTCTGAGTTCTCTATTCAGAACACATGGAAGAGGTTTCTCCTCGCAGCCCACACAACAGAAGCGGCTTCCCCAGTCGGAGGATCGAGTCCCCAATCGGGCATGGGTGTGTGTGTTGTCCTTAGCGTAAGTTAGTTCAAGTTGGATTAAGTAGTGCGTAAGCCTAGGGACCGATGACCTCAGCAGTTTCGTCCCATAGTCCACACCACAAATTTTGAAATTTTTTACCCACACAACAAAAATGTACACGTAAAGTCGTTTTTTCTACATGGACATCTAGAAATAATATGGACCCTGAAGGTAACTCTCCACTAATCTCCTATATCATGTCGTATAATTTCCAGTAACATCTGCATGGAATTTAGACACGAGCTCTTCATATAATACGAGGGCAAAGCGAAAATCGAGAACCACACACGAGACATACTGGGTCTAGCAGTAGCGAAAAATTTTATTTTAATGTTTTTAGAAAATATGCAACTGTGCCAATAAGTATTTAAATGGTATGCTTACCAGTATACACCAAATCTCTAAGGAATCTAACGAAGCGAGAAAAAGTTTCGGAAAGGTTTTAAATTATTTTTAAAGTTTGTTGTACGTCGGCAAGTTACCAATTATCAAACACTAGATGAGTATAGTCCTAGTAATTTTCACTCGATTTATTCAAAAGCTAGTGTTCCACGCATCTCAGTGTTCCACGCACCTCAGTGTTTAGGACTGTGTGTCGTACAAGTATACCATTTTGCAGGTAAATTCAGATGTATATGCAGATACTATCTGCAGTATGTGTTGCGAATAAAATTAGTAGTAAAGAAGCACTAAATGAAAGAGTCATGGCCGATGCTGAAGTTTTATCACATGACAAGCGAAAATGTTAAGCCATAAATTTTTCTCCTTTCATCATTTTGTGTGTGTGTGTGTGTGTGTGTGTGTGTGTGTGTGTGAGGGGTGTGGAGTTTCAGCGAGGAAAAATTGATAGAGATTTGAAATTAAGCGTTTGTTGGAAGTCACTAAGTGTTCCCATTTTCAAATACTGATATTTGCGCGCCGTCAGTTACGTTGCATTAGGACGTAGGCTATACATTGTTTCTGACTATAGTACTTGTCTTCGGGTTAAATCTTTAACGTAAGATTATACCTTTTAATGAGTACGTTATGCCAGCATTTTCAAATTTTAAATTCGGCCAATAATTATACGAAATACTGAAAACCAAATTTTTATATTACCCCTGGAAACCGTCAGATAGGCAACCTGCAACAGGGACTCAGAACCCTGAACTGGAGTAGCTGTTAGTAATGCGTTTTCACGAAATACATTTTCTCGTGTGCAGCACAACACATTCAAGAAAACATTCTAATTTAGTACTGTGAAAATTTACACCATTTTATATTATGATCTCTCTCCCTCTCTCTCTCTCTCTCTCTCTCTCTCTCTCTCTCTCTCTCTGTGTGTGTGTGTGTGTGTGTGTGTGTGTGTGTGTGGTTCTGCCTCCAACACCTCGCAGAAATTCACACTTATGTAATTTGTCGTCCACAGTGTTTGTTTGAATACGTTAATACAAAAATGACGCAAACTTCCGCTGCACGAGACTAAATTTATGCTACGTGGTGTACCGCGCGCGAAGAAACATAACTGGAGCAGTGCCTTTATTTCTCATATAATTGGTGAAACACTTGCTGTAAGATGTATCTTATTCGATTCCAACAAGGTATTGGTAATCAAACACAAGACAGCAGCCTTAAGTATGCCATGTTTACGATTGAAAGGGTGCCGCAATGTTTGGTTACGGGGGGGAGGAGCACAAGCAGCAGCCCGCAGACGTCCACAGAGCTTGCGCCAGCATTTCCCCCGGCGTATTAGGCCACACTCAGCAACTCCGGCAGTTCCGCCGCGCCGAGCAGACAGCGAGAGCGATTTCGCCCACAGCGGCTGGAGAAAACCGAACGTCACATTACGCGAGGGCTGGCGGGCAGTGAGAGTTTGACGAGTCGGCCGTCGCGGCGCTGCTCGCTGATCGCTGACGTCACGTTACGTAAGGTTGCGCGCGACAGCCATGTTGGCGGCGGCGGCGGCGCGCGGCGCCGAAAGAGTTCAAGTGTAGTGGGTTTGTGGGTCAGCCGACGCCGACGCCGACGCCGTACAACGCGGCCGCCGTTGCGATTGGTCGCGGAACCCCGCCGACGCGATAGCGGACTCGCCTGACATACAAAGAGACCCAGTTTCACTTTCGATACACGTAATAACTAGCCAGAACCACTCTCCTGCTGACAAGCACGGATCGCGGCTCCGTGTGCTCGTTCCACTTGTCACGTAATGTCGCAAATATGGAAATGCAAGCTGGAGTCTAAAAAATACAGTATTCTCATTAAGTTTCACTAATTATATCTGATCATCAGAACTAATCCACAATATGCGCAAAAATCAGTGCAAGGAGTCCTTTAACTTTTGATGGAAACTGACCAGATTAGTCTGGGGCTCATATTTGTGTGGTACGATACCATTATTTTATGACAAAATCGTTTGAACTACATAATTAGTGCAACCGGTAACTACAAGGACATTCATCAGTACACTGCATATAGCGGCTAAACTTTGACTTCCGTTGTTTGACTAACACTGATAGCCTTAATTAAGCGACAAACAACTACTGTGTCAAATCACAGTTTTTTTAAATCTTTATTGGGAACACACCAACATTTGACCGAATTTTCTCTTCCATCAGTGCGGTGAAGACAGTCGTAATGAAGAGGTAGTAAATGATATAGCCCTTTGCCAATGAAAGTATTACGAATCCTCGTACAAAGAACATTTTTACTGCTACTTTATAAATGCTTGTCACCTACTGAGCATTATTCGTATGTTCGCTGTCACGATGTCATAAAATAATTGATCTAGTTACAGAAGACGCATTTTCACACCATGTCCGTCTACTGCATACTCATTCTATACTCTCACCAAGATGTACATTTCTCCTGAGAAACCTAGTAGAATGATGCATCAGAAAGGCGTTATTATCAGCTACATACGCGACTGTCAATGGAAAAGTTTCCGGCACGCCGTGCGAAACGCTTTTGGGCAATATCTTATTACTCTGGAAGCAAATGAGTGGCAGGAGAAAGGTCTTGGCCAAAATGTCGTCACCGCCATTACTCTATCTAGGCCAAGCGTTCTCTCGCAGCACTGTCGCTAGTAAAAATAATGCCAGCCTTATTTGCTGCGTGAATCACCGTCTGCATGGACACTCTCTCTCAATACTGCGAGCAGATTTCAAAATACCAGCATCACCATAGCATATTTACAAGAAAAGAAAAGAAAAGCGGCAAGCTGACAGATTAACATCACACCTGACCCACACGGCGGATGTTCGAAATGGATCTGTAGGTCAGCTGAACAGGTAATGAAAACGGGGCGGTCCGTCACAAAAGATCGAAATTTTGTGAACTTTCGGTATGTTGTTCAGTATATAGGTGGTGTGTAGTTCAGAACACAAATTTTCAACCTCAGGCACCTTATGCTAACTTGGCGGGTGCCGAAACACCGCGGAATTTTGACAATATTTGCAATTTTTTCGCTACAAGTTCTTCCCCCTTCGTCCTACGTCAAACAGCTCTCTAACCTTTCTCGTAGAGCAGTAAACGTGCTGCAATTTCCACTGGCACTGGTTAAAAGTTTTTTTTACACCAGATGCTTATCAACATGTAGAACTTAAAATGAACGAAAAATTACCCAAATTGTCAAAAAGCTGCAAAACAACAGTACCTTTTAGCATTATAACTTTCATTGAGTTAATTTTTTTTAAAAAAAAGCACAGTGGTACGTGCCATTACCGAACTGTTCTGCAAGTAATAGAAGAAACCGTTATGACCGATGATAATGAACACCGCTGGATATTGGTGACTATCATAATGTTACCATCACGGATAAAGACGTATGTTTCCTGGTGCTTCTGAAAGCATTAGCCTCCTGTCAAAATAACGTTTATGTATAGATGAGTTGGAGGGTAATTTCCCCACAGTTCTGCACTCATCAGCATCACTCCGATTCAATCAATAGTATAGCATTTCTCTTCATATCGCAGATGGGTGAAACACTACTTCAATCCTCTTTGGATAAGATAAAAATAAAGTCAGCACCATTTACGAGAAAATCACTTCCCTGGCTGGAGCAGTAATTTCAAACAGTCAGGCACAACAGCATGTCAAATTTCTAAAGCGGGGGAAACGTTTCTTCTCACACTGTACGTGATGACATGAACAGAGTACAAAGACCATCTCTGACGGTGAGAGCTGCATATATCTGCGGCAAAACCCAAATCCCAGCTTGTGATTCTGCCGCCAACTCGAGACGCCGTCCAGTACCAATCATTTCGTATCTATCTACAAGTACAGGGATGGCTTGGCGACGAACCCCGCATCAGTTCGGAGGAGGACGCTAATGAGAGGAGGGTTGATTCGCATAAAAACAACGAAAAATGCAGCTCTAGGCTCCTTACTGAAAGCCATTTCTAGCAAATGTACGAAAGGAGGTCTGCAGCTCCAAAAAGCATTACTCCTGTACTCTGCCATTGGCGAATACTGTTGGTGTCATACATGCGAGAATTCCCCCGAGGCGAATTTCAACGAGGAGGATATTAAGGGAGAATTACGATGAAGAGTAAATTCAGCGACGAGATCATCGCTCAGGTGAAAGAAGCTGATACCCAATCTGAATCGTCATACGGAACTAAGAGAACAAAGCGTTGACTGTTTTGTATGATTCTGTACTCCGTTAAATGTTCTTTTTGTTCGTAGTAATATGTATGTTTTTGGATGGGTCCGCCTTTAGAAAAACACAATTTTGTTTTTTAACCCAAACATGTTTGACTGCAGTTGCAAAATCTTCAGTCGGCTTTTATTTTCCATGGTAATTACAGATATTTGAAAAAACACATAAATTACGAATTCACACCTTTTTACCACGTAATTTATGTGTTTTTTCAAATATATGTAATTACAATTTAAAAACTAATAGCTACATGTATACAAACAGCAAAGAACACTTTTTATCTTTAACAGATGGAAAATAAAAGCCCACTGAAGATGCTGCAACTGCAGTGAAACATGTTTGGGTTAAAAAACAAAATTGTGTTTTGGTAAAGGCGGACCCCATCCAAAAACATACGTATTGTTAAAGCAAACACGGAAGAAAAGAGCTTCAACCCTAAGATGATTATTCGTAGTAATTTCCATTTTTTTAAATACACATTAGCTCCTAAGAAATGACGTTATATTAGGAGACGAGTGGGGTGGTGTTTTTGCGGTAATTGAACTCTAACAATTACAAACACTCATCACGAAAAACCTGTGTTTTTGTTATTTTTACGCAACTTAGAAATGAGCATCCCATTGAGGACAGTGGTAGTGGGTTCTTCGTGTTAAGCGTCGACCATTAGAGGTACCTGCCATTTTTTTAAAATATAAAGTTGTTCAATTAAAATTACAATGCTGAAACCTACGATTTTGCAGTGTTTTTGATAATTTGAGAATTTTGCCATTCCTTTGAAGCTTTGTATCTTGGTACGTTTGAGGTGTTAAAGTGCGTTTGACCAATAAAAACTGTAAAAAATTTAACGCTCTAAAAGAAAGGTAAGAGAGCTTTTTGTCATAAGACGCTAGGGAAAAAATTGCTAGAGAAAAATCGAAAAAAATGTCAAAATATTGCGGCTTTTCGGCTCTCCTTGCGATAGCAAAGGGTTCTCGAAGTCGAAAACTTTTATTTGCACTATACACCACATACATACAATATACTAAAAGTTTGTGAAATTTACAACTTTTGTAGGGTCCAATGTACCAGCGACTGGACTAATAGGAAGTGGAAACTGGTCACAGGAGGCGACATAAAATGATTTAGTGAATCATGGGAAGCCTGTCTAGTGTGGACAAATGTCCAGTGATACGCAATATTTGTAACATCAGCTGAAGAAGATTCGTTTCGCTAGGTATAATTTTCATACGTGCAGCCGACGACAAGACACTGCTGACACTACGGTTAACATTTATAACAATACTATATGCTGTTCTTTAATGTAAAATCACCTTATGATCATAATGCCTATGTTGAAACAGAATAACCTACTCCTTCACTATGGAAGAAATCTTTTTTTCTTCTTCGCCGTAGTCTTTGTGATATTGTCAAGATGAAATGCGCAATCCCATGCTCTGTAGTCTCTGCTCTTTCATGAGTTGGCATGCATCTGCAACGATTGCAGCTCCTCAGATGACGATTTCAGAATTTCTCTTGGCGTTTCATAGTTGGATAGTGCAATGTAAGTTACTTCAAGTGACCAAAAACAACTCAGTACGTCAGGTGGTTCAAATGGCTCTGAGCACTATGAGACTTAACTTCCGAGGTCATCAGTCCCCTAGAACTTAGAACTATTTAAACCTAACTAACCTAATGACATCACACACATCCATGCCCGAGGCAGGATTCGAACCTGCGACCGTAGCGGTCGCGCGGCTCCAGACTGTAGCGCCTAGAACCGCTCGGCCACTCCAGCCGGCAGTACGTCAGATTTTCTTATGTAAATTTCCTGTTTGTACTATAGAAATAGGGGAGGGAGGGGGCGGGGGTGGGGAACTTAATTTGACAGTAAGTGCCACGCATTTAAACTGATGCCAGGAGTACGGATTCGTTTGAGATTGTTCTGAACATTTCTTCCGTAAATTACTTCGAGCGACTAGTTAGACAAACGGTTTGCAAGGACAACGGTTTAGATCTCCTACTTACTAACAGGCTCAAGCTTTTAGAACCTACATCTACATATAGGTGGGCGTTCGGAGAAATTTATCCAAAAGGGAGCAAGATTCTAAAATTGCTATTTTTGATATAACTGAATCGGCGAATTTGAGAACATGTATCCGAGAACTAAATTTGAAGGGAAATACACCAAACGCTAGTATGTCAAAGATTGATAGTTTCAGTTCAATTTTTGAAGGAAGAGTTCCTTGTTTCCTAAAAGAAAAGCATGCTGCATTAATATACGCAAAGTAAATCTTTTTGTATTATCAGTATGAATGTAATATTCCAACTTTCCGACTTAACAATCGGAAATTATGTCACCTATAAGATTAAACCCAGCGCATTCCACGACTCAGAAATTAAAGCTAAAAAATATGCACAAAACATATTTTTGTTCGTATATCAATAACGTTGGTCTGACATGGAAAATTGAAAATCCGGATTACAAAAAAAGTCTGAAAGGTTGAAAAATTGTTAGTTATTAACAAAAACAACCAGAAGAAATGTTACTAATTAGTACTCCCCAAAGTGGAGGAAACTGATGTAAAATTTAAAAATAGCTGTTGAATTTTGATACCATCAACAACACCTAAAAACTTCACATCACTTCACGTTAATGGATTTATTGGGCTGTTTTGATGCTTTCTATTTTCGAAATTTGACTGGCATAATTAAAGTTGAATAAAATCTGTTTTGAAACTGTATTTTTGGGTCGTCTGCGTGAAGTGTGAAACCTCCCAAAACCAAATTGACCGGTACCACTGATTCTTAACAGCCTAGGACAGTTCTAAGATGGTCATTAGTATCCCCGTTTCGCACATTATTGTGCAACCATGAAAATTCGTGATTCTATAACTGTTATTGAATTATGCTGCATTTAGTGGAGCTTGTGTAGGTCCAACTTCCTGGCATGGAGAACTTTTCGGTCTTGAAATGCCTCATTTTTTCATTCTCTTCGAGCGCAGAAAATGAGATTTTCTTTCTTCGACTGATATATTTGGATCCATAGATGAAGTACATATGAACAGACCTAGGGTACCGCAAAACTTTGTTTTCGGCCTCTTCTACAATCGGCCAGTAACTGTAAAACTCAATGTAGTATCCTCAAACCGGGACGGGTCTTCTATGACGACAGACAAATGGTAAACCACTGTCGTCATTAAATCGTGCAGTGGAATTAACGGGTGCCCTTGTGGGAATGGGAACGGATGTTGGTCAGGTATAGTGCAGCCATGTTTATAGGCGTCTCAATCCGCACGCCTGCATGTCGGCATGATTTCCTTTCTGCAGCTCGATAAGGGCAGTAACGAGGAAGTGACAGAGAAATCTTGACATTCGCCATGGCTGCAAGACTATTCCGAAACAATTGCCGGGCCAAGCAAAAGGAATAATTATTTCCTTGACCAGCCTAATCAAACAAACCGCAGTAACAGAGTCATTGGTAAATTTACAATATTTCCCGTCGCACTCAGCCAGGAGCTTCAGAATACTACTAACACAGGCATAAGAAAAGCATAAGAATTCTGTAGTCAATAAAATGGCTGTACCACAGCTTCCAGCAGAGGGCCAACTGTCACCTCTGGGGCCGCCGCCGAACCCCCCCCCCCCCCCCAATCCCCGCCCAAATCTTTTGCGGATGCCTATACACTTATAGGCCTACTGTGAGCAGCACAATGTAAAGCACATGGGGGAGGGTTCCCTGCACCAGTACTAGCTATTCGTTGTCCTCTTCCACAGTGCACTGAGGGAGCGAAACACGACTATTTGTGTAGCTCTGTACGCGTCCCACTCTCTCTCATCTTTTTTTCACAATCCCCACGCGAGATACACAACGGTGGCAGCAGAGTACTCGCACAGTTTTCCTTGAATACAGATTCTCCCAACGGGATTTCGCTAGTATTACGTTGTGCTTCTTCCAAGGATTCCAAATTTTTCTGATATATTTTTATAAGGGCCATACACCCTGTTTCGATTCCAGCACAACGTCTCTGAATTCATTCTACGTCTACGGTCATCCCTACATGACAAAGACTGCAAAAGCTAGAACAGTACTATAACTGTTCGACATATACACTTCCCGTCCATGAATTTCCGAGACTTATTTGATTTCTGGCGTATATGCGACGTCAGCGCAGTAACTACGGTGGCTCCTTCAAGTAGCAACCGTAAACAACAGATCTGCATTCGAAAAGCCACTTGTGAGCAACCAGTGTTAATTAGTGGGGTTCTAGGCGCTCAGTCCGGAACCGCGCGACTGCTACGGTCGCAGGTTCGAATCCTGCCTCGGGCATGGATGTGTGTGATGTCCTTAGGTTAGTTAGGTTTAAGTAATTCTAAGTTCTAGGGGACTGATGACCTCAGAGTGCTCAGAGCAATTTTTGAATAAACATTTTGATACGCTAAACGTGTGGGATGCTTTAGCGTTAAAAACAATTATACGTCTGACATGTTCCAAATTTTAAATTGCATGCTTTACCAATGAAAAGCTAAAAGCAGTTTTTTAGATTTAACAAAAATCCTAAAACAGTTTCAGTAGACGGTGCGTCCAGATCGAGTGTAAAATAACGTACTTCAGCGTGAGTGGGCGGGCAATAGTGAAAATTATGAACGCTAGCGTGTCGTGGACGCAGCATGGACTGCTTACAAGAACATGTTTACCTATATGTGGACGCAGCTACCAGACGGTAGAGTATTAGTCGGTCACAATCTTACTGCACCTGTGAGTGAGGACGCTTCTGTCGACTCGTGTGTTTACCTGTGCTCTTGAAGAACTTCCGAGTGTGCTCTGCTATTCTAACGATCGGACAACTTGCTCGTGAAGCCGTTCGGACTTCCGCAGTGTGCACGACACTTCACAAAACTGACACGGCTTTTGTTTACTACATCGTCACCGCGTGTTTCCCAGAAAGGCCACGGGAGGCCAAGTGCTATAATATCGTGGCCGGTTAGTACCTTCAAAGGTCTCGGATTTCTTTGATGATGGGAATGCGTGCAAGTCAGAGTGTCTCAACTTCAAATCGGTCAGTTTTCTGCTTACCAAAGCACCGCTATGTGAAAGGTGCATTTTCCTCGTAACATAGGTTATGTTTTTAAGTAATGTGTGCCTTCTCTACCATTTTTCTCACCCATCTGGTTATGGTTTTATCCACTCCAAGGCATTCTATAAGAAGGATCCATTTTGCACTTCGCAAAACACTCGCAACAAGTTTTCTGGCGGGTAAAATTGACTTCGTCGCTTATCGTGCGGTACACAGGCCTCCACCCACCGCTTTGAGTTCTTTGTCTCTGGCGTCACCCACAGTAACAAATGGACAAACGCAATTCGAGCTTTTTAAAACAGTCCAAACATTGCTGAAAACTCTGACTTCACACTTTCATTCAAATGATGCCACTTCCACTTTGCGCATAACCCTTTCATGTAAAATATAGCGTATACATATGCCTGGGGCGTCAGGTATTTCATAGAAATTTAACAGCCGCTGTCGAAAGCCATACTGTCCACCTACTCGACGTTTTCTTGTGTGGTTCCAGTTCGGAAAGGCCCTCTACATTCTTCACCTTAAAGAGAGTTACGCTCACGTTTGAATTCTGTCAACCATTTGATGACTGATAACTGTGTACAGCGTGGCAGTCCATCTTATCCATTTGAAAGAAAGACAGGCACCACGACTAATTAAAAAAAAAGTTTATAAACAAAGGTAATACCATATATGAAATTGTAATTTGGTTTACGTTAATGTGCAACGTTTTCCGAGATGAAAAACGCCAGACTTCACTGAAGTCATCGTCATTTGTTTACAGGTCGATAACGTTTTTCCCTGCCTCCATAGAATCTGGAACTACCTCTGTGTCTAATGGCTCTGAGCACTATGGGACTCAACTGCTGTGGTCATTAGTCCCCTAGAACTTAGAACTAGTTAAACCTAACTAACCTAAGGACATCACAAACATCCATGCCCGAGGCAGGATTCGAACCTGCGACCGTAGCGGTCTTGCGGTTCCAGACTGCAGCGCCTTTAACCGCACGGCCACTTCGGCCGGCGACCTACCTCTGTGTCTGAATGGGTAGGCGGTGAATACATAGCAAGCCGTTGTGAGTCATCACCATCAAGTTTTAAATCACCTGCACAATGTTCTAGAGTTAACTACATAGCTAGGATTAAAACTGCCATCACTGGCATGAAGTGTTCTACATGCTTGGATATGCAAACTGTTTACAAACGCGGAAGGTAGATAGAAGTAACGCCTACATTCTGTAGATCAGGGAAGACCATGTTACGGGTTCCTCAATCAGAAATCACATTTTAATTTTGCCTGTTTCTGGGAAGGTTGTTTTATGGCTTTTGAAAGAAGCAGAAACGTCTACCAGTACATAGCAGTAATCGACAGTGACAGGATCATGGCTTACTGAGATGGGTGCTCGCGTTGGTCGGGATCGCAAGACTGTCATGCGAATATGGAATGGTTGCATTCAGGAGCCACATATTCAATGCGATGCAGGAGGCCGACGGCCAGACGTGTTTAGCGGTCGAGGGGATGGACGTACCGTTCTGTCGGTAGTGCAGCATCGCACAGCCACGTCGTGCACATTGAGTCAGGAAATGGGCTGGTATGCAGCGAAACAAGTACCCACACGGACAATGTGATGCCTGGCGCACCACGGACTGTCAGCACAGCGACCATTGTTGCGCCGGCAGAGGGGCGCGCTGACAGTGGTAGGCCCCTCGACAACACTGGACATCGAGGCACGAGAGTGGCGCCACGTAGTCTTTTCAAACGGGTCCCGATTCTGCGTACAGCATCAAGAAGGAATTCTCTCTGTGTGGACGGTCCGAGGAGAAAAAAAGTCGCCAGACTGCATTCGTCATCATCATATCAGCTTAGTGCCTGGCATGATCGTATAGGATATCATTGAGTACCAAACATGATAACGTCTGTTGGCAAGTTGGGCGGCAGGGGTTACATTTATGGCCTCTTAACATCGATGACAGTGTCCTACACAAATAAATAAAGAATGCGTAAAATTTCGTTGTTTGCTATCGTTTTTACTATCGACAAACTGCATGTTGGCTTCTGTCTCTGGTTCTTCGGACACTGTTTGTTTGGTGATTTGTCTGACGCTTCACCAGCACGAATGGCTGACATTGTCAAATCTTCACCTTCCATTGCTGGTGGTGGAGGGTGAACCTTTGACAATGCCTGCTACTCGTGCTGGCGAAGCGTCAGAAAAATCACCAGACAAACGTCGTTCGAAAATCCGGAGACAGAAACGAACATGCAGTTTGTCATAAGTGAACCGAAAGCCCTAGCAAATTTATATTTATTACTATCCTTTCTGTCGCAATTTTAATGGCCGCCAGTGTACAAAAATCATCGCGTTAGGAACTGGCTGCATTTGCTCTCTACGGAACATCATTAATATGCAGTGAAAGAGATTCGAAACTGACTGACGATATGCCGGCACGTGTCGACTACATGTGTGTGAATGAGTCCTCCCGCAGACCTACATTTTTTACAGCAAGCGGCTACTGCCGGTCGCCGCGCTGGCCAGGATTTCGCGCAGCTATTTCGGCACGCGGCACGGCCCGGACCTCCATCAACTGCGTCACGCGTGTCGCTGGCTCCCCGACCGTGTAAACACGCCACACGCGCGCCGCCTCCCAACACCGCACTGCGCCGCGCCGTTATTTTGGTCCAGTTTATCTACTAATTGACGCCGCCTTGCTTCTGACGCAGTGTATCTCAGTGTCGGTTACTAGTATACGAAAATTTTTTTTAATAAATTCACCCGCTGTTTCGAGCGAAGTCACAGTGTTAAAACAAATTGGCCACCAAACCATCTGTGCATATGGATACGTGAAAAGACTAACGAGGGCGCGCGGTAATGCACATGAAAAGTAACCAAAACAAACTGCTCACTCGACAACTACGACGAACAAAAGGCTTCCAAATTGCGCAAAGGATGTGAAGACAGTTTGTTTCTAACAAACATTGCAGTACTTTTAAAAAGTTTCATCTCAAATAATCTCATCCCCCTATTTCATCGTAAGTAAGGCATCTACCAGAACTGCACGGTAGACTTTATTTGTAATAACATATGCGTTTTAAAACATTTTAAATCAATTTTGTCCACATATCATGAATACAAACTTTTGTGACTTAATCTCAACAAACTAGGAAGGCCACTGTCATAAACAGCGTAACGTGTGGATACTTAGGAAGGGAAAGTTAAGACTGTAAGTACTCTGAGCTCAAATGAACACCGATGAACAAAGATAAAATGGTACTCAACAGCAACACATGAAACCTACATCAAGGTCCACATCCAGAAAAGTGAGGTGAATCGGCGTACGCTTCAAAGAGGAGATAAGGACAACTTACCTACCCGTCAGGTCGAGTATTTATTTCCTTCAGAGGACCTTCCCCAGGTGTCTGCGTATTTAAAAAGAATTTGGCTTCTATTTGCTTCACATACTATAGAGTCTGTTTGTGACTGATCTTTCACAAGGCAGAGGGGGACTAATGTAGTAGGCTACAATTTATCTGATACGATTTAAATAAATTAAGATTCTGAATACAGCCTTGGTCGTTAAGACAGTCTGCACGGATTATCCTACAATCTGTGTACTAGCTGAGTGTTTCTGCTTCATATCAACGTTAATCACGTGCCTTTGTAAAATTAAAACCCCGAGGAGTGAAAGCTCTTTCATACAGAAAGGACGTGATTTCGGGCAAAGCACATGTGAATTCAATGAGAACCTAAGTTCCTGAGATATACTGTGGTTTCCCCATTACGCGTACGTCTGCTTAGCCATCAGGGGTTCTTGTGACGACACTGGAAACTTGGGTACGTCAGAACTGGTCCCAGAAGTTTACTGTCCTTGGTGCCTGAGGGCATAGTATTTCAGAGGGACTATTTGCTCAGGTTGGAGCAAACTCAATGGCTTAATGTTTACTGTATAGTGAACTGTTCAGGTCTCGTGTGAGCTGATTTGCGGCTGTTGGTGATTTTCGCTATCAGGGGAAGAATGCTGGAAAATGAGGGTTAAGTGCGGAGCCTGCTACTACAGGAGTGGTAGTCAACCTGGTTCCTATCGCCCACTAGTGAGCATTCTATCTTTCACACAGGGCGGTATGCGTTTAGAATATTTTCGTTAGGATTCAAACATTTTTAAAAGCGACATATTTTACAAAATGCATGTCAATTTTGTTGTATTGAATTTTACACATTTATTTCGACCCGTGTCGGCTATCAACCATCATCAAGTAAAAAGGCAGAAAACAATACGTTTACGTGAAATTTGCTTTTCCCTGGATGATTGTTGACAATTCAAACCGGTCGGAATAAACGTGTAAGATTCGACACAGAAAAGTTAACACGCATTTTCTAAAACATTTTCATTAGGTTTCATAAAATTTTGACATTATGTATATTGTAAGTAATTATTGTTAAACGCTGTAACCATGTTTTATAAATTTTATAAAGTAAAATTATTTCCCTACTTTGTACCTCACCATTATTGTGGAATCGGTGCGCGGTTGGAAAGTTTTACTGCTAACAGAGACACAAAAGTGGGCGGCAAGTAGAAACGGTTGGCTACCCCTGTGTTAGGCGACAGAGCTGTAGGAAACGGATTCGGCAGGACGTGGAATGTTCAGAATGGACTTCGTGGGTGGTCAATGTTTAGTTAGAGTGCTGAACCAAACGTTTATAGATAACTATTACACTGAAAAGAGTTTTATCAAATATATTTTAGAAAATAAATTCGATAAAATCATCGATGTTGTAATCGCGTGCTTTTATTACAACATTTAAAAAAAGTTAGGATGTGGTCCTAGATCTTAAAAAATACTTGTTAAAGAACTTTCACAGGCCGTAGTCTTCTGCTGATCCTAAAACCTTCGCCTGTTAGTAACAAATTACTTACTGATCACGTTTTTAGTCGGGTGTCACTTGATAATAGCCTAAAGAGCTAAAACTGGTTCGTAAAGAAAACCCAGGCCGCTTGTTATTAACCTTAAATACAATATTGATGTATCAAGTTGTGACGAAAGAATCCATCAATATTATTAAAACAACCTTTAAAACTATCTCGGATAACGGCGCAGACGGAGATCCTACGGATCAGTTAAAACCTATAATTAAATGCCGGCCGGAGTGGCCGAGCGGTTCTAGGCGCTACAGTCTGGAACCACGCGACCGCTACGGTCGCAGGTTCGAATCCTGTCTCGGGCATGGATGTGTGTGATGTCCTTAGGTTAGTTAGGTTTAAGTAGTTCTAAGTTCTAGGGACCTGATGACCTCAGAAGTTAAGTCCCATAGTGCTCAGAGCCATTTGAACCATATAATTAAATAAAAGGATACGATTCAAAGCTTCCCGCTATGTGTTTTTCCAAGCGGTTCTGTCATAACCGATCCGTTCTAGTGTGCGAAATGCACCTATTGAGTAAAAAAAAAAATCTATAGCCAAGAGTGCATAAATTCTTCTTTATCTTAGAAAACTGGTTTCGACAGACTGTGCTGCCATCTTCTGCTTTTCAAGAATTTTTTTTTACAAAATGTGTTCGTTGTGAGGTAGAATCACATGACATGTTGCCGTGTTAGTGGATACAATGTAGTACATTATCCATTTAATACCTATTTAAAATCAAGAAATTAATACTTTTGACTGAGAACCACTTAATAAGTTACGGATGCTTGGAGTCAACAGCGAAACATGACGGCGATATAAAATAGCTTCCGTACAGTTGCCGTTCTACATCAGGGAACTGAAACACCAAAGAGCTAAATTTTCCGAATATTAAGGCATGGGAAGGACTTGTCATATTTAACGCGATGTATTACACGAAGAGACAACGGCAATTACAATACAAAAAACTATAACAGAAATAAGAAATGTAAATAATACATTTTTGTCTTGAGTCAGTAATTTTTCACCAACTGTAATTTGCAATACAGACGGAACAGGCCGATGAGTGGACGTTACACTAGATCACATAATTAATGTACAGGCATCGTAGAATTATTGAGACGTTCATTGACGGTCAATTTCAAGACGTTTCACATATTTTACATAATTTTTAACACTCTGTTAGTCTTAAAGTTCTAGAATTATTAAAGTGTGTCATTTGCTCAAATAAGCAAAGAAGCAAAGAATGCGGCTTGCCGACTTAAAAAAAAATAAAAAAAACAAACAAAAACAGGTTTCAAAGGCAGTCGACACTTCGATTTCTATCAACATTAGGTTTCATCGAGAATGATTCGGGTAATTCACGAAAAAGTTAACAGAGAATGAACGGATCGCTACTACTATTACCACGAAAATGGACAGTTAATGTTTGGTATTACGCACTGCGGTGCCTAAACAAAATAAAGGCGGCTTGCAGTGGATGGGCGGCCACTGGTGGCTGGTGCGGCGGCGGGCTGCGGTTCTCTACATACGTCCGTGACCGACTTCGCCGCGGGCCGTTTTTATCTCGCGGCTGGCAGCCGATTACTTCAACAGCACGGCGCAATCGAGCGACAGCGTAGCAGTCCCCGTTGCTGCTACGTCAAGCTCAAGGAAACTATTTGCAGCTCACATCACGTGTATAATACCATCTTGTAAAACGTTAAAAGTTGTATTTGCAAGTGAAACGTAAAAATAAGAAAAATTCATAAAAAAACTCAAAGCAAATACATAAATTATTATTTATCAGGTTAAACACCCCTGATTCTACGAGATTTCTTCACGAAACGTTCTACAAATAACTGTTGACTTTCAATATTATCGAAGAAAAGCGCGGGCGAACTGCTTCAAAATATGACGGTAATAGTAAAATAGATGACTATAGAAGCAAAATAGCCTCACGGTTCTGCTGGACATATTTTATCTTTTTTTAAAAAAAAAAATAAAATAAAATCTGCAATCACACCTCTCATTCTCGTGCCGCTTGATTTAAAACAGGATGAAAATATTTGAACTATATGAATAAAAGACGTAAATTAGTTACAAACTAAGACCTGCACACATTTTATTCAACATCTAAACGTTACTGCAGATACTCAGGTTTAGGTTATGACATGTTCGATATACCTGCCATCAATCGCGATGATGTAGCACAGAAGAATAGCGAAATTCTGCATGATCCGCTGAAGTGTCGGAACATCGATGCTGTCGATGTCCTCCTGAATGGCTGTTTTTAGTTCAGCAATGGTTTTGAGGTCATAGCTGTACACCTTGTCTTTAATATAGCCCCACAAAAAGGATTCGTATGGGTTCAGATCCGGAGAATATGGCGGCCAATCGAGGCTCATGCCATTGGCCTCTGGTACCCCAGAGCCAGAATGCGGTCCCCCAAAGTGCTGTTCACGACATCAAACAATCTCCTGCTTCGATGGGGCCGAGCTCCCTCTTGCATGAACGACATCTTGTCGAAATCAGGGTCACTTTGGATAATGGGGATGAAATCATCTTTCAAAACCTTCACGTACCGTTCGGTAGTCACCGTGCCATCAAGGAATATCCTACCGATCATTCCGTGACTGGACATTGCACACCACACAGTCATCCATTGAGGGCGAAGAGACTTCTTGATCGCCAGTTTTGGTTATTGACGAATCCATCCAAATAAACGTGTGTTTAGTCGCTAAACCAAACCATATTCACATCAAAGTCCCGTTCGTCAATTCTGTGGACAACAGTGCTGGCGATAAACAACCGCTTTTCCATGGCCCTGGGGCTTAATTGTTGATTTGTTTGAATATTGTATTGGAAGAGATGCAGGTCTTCAACAACAATTTGTCGCAGTGTCTCCCGGTTGATTCCCGCCTGTTGTGCAGCTCGTCTGATCGATTTGCTGGGGCTGCTCTGAAAAACAGCGAGTGTCTTCTGGACGTTTCCTGGCGTTTTCACCCGTTTTGAACAACCGACATTGCCAACACTGTCAGCACGAACACAACCCGTTCTCCGAACCTTGCGAGTCAATATTTTGATTGTTAGAACACTTTGACAGGTTGTCTTCTGAACTCGGTCGCGTACTTCGTCTGAGCCCCAAATGGGCTGTTACAGCTCGCATATTAGGCCTTCACAAGCGCTATACGCTCAGGCACGCTCTATCGTGACATTTTCACGTGCAAATGGTTGACAACAACAAGGCGCGTGCGCATACTAATTCACGTCATGCCCCGCGGCCAACCGTGCAGTTTGAAGGTCCTGACGCAAACCGACCAGAAGTTATGACGATTTTATTTCATACAGGTCAATAATTGTCACCCTGTAGTAATACACAGGCACGAGATAGACACCAGTCCTTATGTAGAGAATCAGTACGGTGTTTAATCCAGTACCCGGAGTGGCGAATTTAATCGTGTACAGTCCCCTTTTTCTTCATATGCCACTTCTGTGTGCAAAATAAACATTTTTGTTCCTGGGAGCATAAAAAGGAACTTACTACTGCAGACATGTCGATGTCTACATTTCATCCTCTTGAACGTTGTATGTTCTTCTATTGTCAAAACACGTGGAGCAATGTACAGCCACTGTATTTACTAGTGCAAGGAGAAACTTCCTTGGCATGGCATAGGACTAGCACCATATAATTGAAATTTTATTTTTGCTATGTTGTTACACGTTGTTCATTGACGCAAATCATGTACGGGCAGTTACATTTTCCTGCTGTTTAATTTTATTCATAATGGTTTGGTTGGTTGGTTGACTTGGGGTAGGGGAGCAAACACCGAGGTCATCGGTCCCGTCGGGTAAGGAAAGGATGGGGAAGGAAGCTGGCCGTGCCCTTGCAAAGAAACAATCCTGGCATTCTCCTGAAGCGATTTAGGGAAACCACGGAAATGGCCGGGCGCAGGTTTGAACCGCCGTCCTCCCGAATTTGAGTCCAGTGTGCTAACCACTACGCCCCCTCGCTCAGTATATACGGCTTTCTACAATAGTCATGTGTGTATATTTCAAGCAGATGAATAAACAGGGATAGCGTGTCATCATAAAATTCTTTATCCCTTTTACGTTGATGTAGGTTTATAAGTATGGTGACTCAGTTTCAACAGTCAAGAAGTGAGCGGCCAAATTTAAATGCGACTGTACTTCTCGTCTACATGAGGGCTTTAACAATATGCAGATTTTAAGCGTGAGCACTCGCGCCTGCTCACGAGAGCAGTGCAGTTGTGGCGCGGTATGGAGAGAGGGAAATGCGCGCGCATCTTGTGGCCGTGACAACACGGAAGAACTGTGAAGTACGTGTGGGTCAATTTTGAAAGTGGTGTCATGCTAGAACTGTATAACACCGACAATGTATTTGCACTTCAATCCGCAGTGCGAGGGATCTCATCATTTTATATAACAAGATGGATTCGAATATGTTTAGTGCATTGTAATACGCTGAACACTTTCATGAGGTTCAATTTATACAGGCATCGCATGTTTTATCACGGTGAGGAATAGGAGGAGGAGGAGGAGGAGGAGGAGAATAAGAAGAAGCTAATGATGAATAATGAAGTGAATGTGCCGTTCGGATGACCTGCAAAACTGCACTATTTTTATCAAGGTCCTTGTGCCCTTTCAAGGATGGCGACTTAGGGGGGAAAAATACTTAGCAGTTGCAGCTGAACATATATGTCCACTTTAGGTAGAACAGTTTCGAGTGGTGCTGTTTATCAACCATGAAAATCACGTATCCCACACAGGTTACTGCAGACGACGTTCAGAGACAGTTTGTAAAATCTTTCTACAGAGTCTGCTGCATATTCTTTGGCGCTTTACGGAAGTGTAGATATGGCAGGTACACAGCTGGATGCGACATTTCTAACACCGTTAAGCAAAGTGTACAAAGTGTAGATTGTAGTGTAATTTATTAGTTTATGTATCTACAAATAGAACACCATTCATACTGGGGAAAAAATCAGGATTTGTAGTGCATCTAAATGGAAAATCGAAAAATCTTGCAGTAATGATCCGCAGCTTGACGCAACTGATCTATAACACGACAGGGATTATAAAAGCCTAGATTTCTCCAAGCATTTCCCCTCAGGATCGATTTCTTGTAGACACATCTCCACACGGCTCCGTCCCCCCCCCCCCATGCCCTTTTGTCGATGGAGGGGTACAGTACTCGTTGCTCGCAGGCCAGAGCTCACCGTCTGCACGCGGAGCACGTTTGCTGTGACGACGTACCCTAGATGACCCACTTTATGGTGCACTTATAGATGGAACCACCGAGGAAGTGTACAGTACGGTACCCACCAACAGCAGATCACAGGTGTAAGGATAGCTCACGGAATTCGCACGCAGAGTTTCACGTAGATAATTAACTGCGAGGCAGCTATGCCCAGTGTGCGTGCCACTTTTCCTGAATGCTGCTCAAAAGTAAAACGGGAAGCGAATTTCTCAGTAATTTTAAATAGTTTCTACAAGAATCAAGCTTGTCCGTCATTTCGCTTTGTTACTGTGGACATGAGATCACCATTTCACGCCAGAAACGGAACAACAATCAAAACTGTGGGTTGTGGCCGGGGAAATGCACGAAAGAGAGCGAATGGAACAGCAATCAAAGCGACGAGTTGTAGTCGGGAAACGCACGAAAAATGGTTAATTCTCCTTCATCTGCAGAAAAGATAAAAGACAGAAATTTCTGGAACAGAAACGGTATGCTTATTATCGACCATGTTACAAATGCTATAAAATAGTTGGCGCGTACTGCGCAAGCCGCCTGGACCAACTGGGCGATAAAATACGAGTACATGATAAAAGTCATGGACTGCATAGGCAAAAAGAGGAATAACCTTCTTTCAAAAAAACAACAGTGCTTGAACAGTAAGAAAATTTAATGTTTTGAAGTCCATAATGTTTGAAATACATACCATTCACCGGATGTGTAATCTAGTAACTTACACTATTCCTAAAGTTAAGCAGTTAAGATTTTAAAACGTGTAGAGTCCAACGAAGACATTATAGCTACTATAGATGTATGTTCTACAAATTTTCCAGGTTGGTATACTTTATACGGAAAAAAGACAGGAAGTGTGCTGGGCGGGATTACATGTAAACAATTGCCGGCCTGTGTGGCCGAGCGGTTCTAGGCGCTATGGTCTGGAACCGCGCGACCGCTAGGGTCGCAGGTTCGACTCCTGCCTCGGGCATGGCTGTGTGGTGTACTTAGGATAGTTAGGTGTAAGTAGTTCTAAGTTGTAGGGGACTGATGACCTCAGATTTTAAGTCCCATAGTGCTCAGAGCCATCTGAACCATTTGAACATGTAAAATTAAATACAGTGTTGACGCAAAAATACAGTTTTTCACTGACAGCCCCAGATAATTTTTATTGTTCTCATAATATGTACCAGTAACCACTATATCCTTACAGAACTGAAGAATTCTCATGTATAAAAAAGCTATTATTTCTCAGAAAGTTTGTACATTTGTTTAAAAATAGATTTACGGACTACAGTGATACATTACAGAGATGTGTATCGCAGCTGAAAGCAAATCTAACCTCAATCGATAGTCCTCATTTTATTTTACTGCAAGTACCTCAAGTATGATGTCATTTCCTCACGTTATCCAACATATTCAATGAGAATAGAAGGACAACTAAAATGTTATCTTTACGGCTTAAGGTTATTTTCCTAACGGAACAGAGAGAAACTGCGTGCAACATGTCACCGTATCTAAAGACACCCTATAAGAAACACACTGTGCTCTAAATGGTTCAAATGGCTCTAAGCACTATGGGACTTAACATCTAAGGTCATCAGTCCCCTAGACTTAGAACTACCGAAACCTAACTAACGTAAGGGCATCACACACATCCATGCCCGAGGCATGATTCGAACCTGCGACCGTAGCAGCAGCGCGGTTCTGGACTGAAGCGCCTAGAACCGCTCGGCCACAACGGCCGACTACTGTGCACTCTCACTGCTGTTAATTCCAGAGATGCTAGCTAGCCACGAGTTTTTTTTATACTGATACAACATTTAATATTAAGATAATGCTTTCCATTTACCTCTGAAGCCAGCGAATCTTGTTCTGATAAACAACACTATGTTTTATTCATAAACAATACTATGCTTCATTTGGAGATATTGGATAGCGTCCATATCGGAGATATCAGAACGCCACTTCACCACATAGACGTATTTTCTTCGAAACACACAGCAATTTATTACGTTATGGGTACGAGAAGTGTCATTCTAGCTTAGGAAATGTAAAAATTCAAACTGTGTAAGTAGTAACCTGCCATCTTCTATTGCAATCCAAAAATACACTTATTTATTTTGCCATCAAACGAAACTAACAGTCCAAACTCAAACCAGGAAAAACAGCCCAAGGTCAGTCAACGAGCTGAGAGGAGAGGAAAGGTGGGTACTGCAAGAGAAAAGAGAAGAAACTTTTTTTCAGAATAATGCACCTTTGTTTTGTTTTACTTCGGCAATGGAGAAAAGATGTTATCGGAATACTCATCCCATTTACCTAGTTTCGCAACCACTGAAAGAAGAAAAACATATAACAGCCGTAGAGGGTACTACATCATTTCACGGATAGAATCTGCTCAATTAAAAAAATGTTGGACAAGGTATACTCACTTAAAACAGATCGAAACGAAAAAGTATGGGCGTTTCTGACGTAAAATCTTTCGTCACTAGGTGGAAAACTTTTCTCGTTGTCCTCGTAAAATAATCTCTCCTCGATATTCTGGCGATAAACACTGACAAGGAATCAGTCGCACGGGATAAAACGTCTGACTGTTGTGTGTGTGTGTGTGTGTTATGCTGACACTGCTGCGCAGTCTCCCGCGCCGCCGCTGGCTGGGGTGCGGGGCGGCGTCTGGCGGCCGCCTCCGCCACCACCCTATTATTTCCGCCCCAATTCGCAGAGGAGGGCCCGTCGCGATCGTCCGCTGTACATTCAGTTTTATGGGACATTCATGGCTACCGCTCCGGCCCGGAGTTACGAGCGCCACAACCACACTGTGCGAAAGTAAAACTGCGACTCAGTTTCAGAAACAGGGCCGCCAGCAAGCCGTCTCTCTTCAGAGAGACCTCGGATACGGCTCCGTCTTTCATTATACATTTTCATAGCAAGAGCAGCCATCAGAAACAAAGGGGTCATCTGCGCGAAGGAAAGTTTTGCAGCCCTTTCACAAGGCCACATCCAAACTAACTTTC
Source organism: Schistocerca piceifrons (assembly GCF_021461385.2). Lineage (NCBI taxonomy): Eukaryota > Metazoa > Arthropoda > Insecta > Orthoptera > Acrididae > Schistocerca > Schistocerca piceifrons. The sequence goes on from NC_060138.1 coordinate 754,264,635, forward strand.
TCCTTGAACTGAGACGTCAACACTTAGATTCCAGAACAGATACCATCACACATCAGGGGAACTGATAGATTTAAGGTAAGTTATGTTTAGATCTCTAATGCATTACGTTACAGGATACTCCTCTGTTCCTGACCACCCCATCTCTCTCTCTCTCTCTCTCTCTCTCTCTCTCTCTCTCTCTCACACACACACACACACACACACACACACACACACACACACACACTCTCGACGAAAAATTATCGATTACACATAATTACCATTAAAACTGCAGCACCGATAATATAACGAATTTTTTTTTTTTGCTCTTATTAAGAACAGTAGGAAAAATTCATAATTAAATTTTCACGTTATTAGCATTTGTATGGTTTACATGGTCATTTTACATACTTATTTGAAGACCACATATATCAATAGTTAAATGTACATAAAAATAGAGAATATAAACAAATACACAAAAAATTTATGACTGGATATCTAGGTGTCTTTACTATACCACAAATCTTGGTATGACCAAATGCAGTTCACCGGGATATTTTCGTAATAAACACTCTTCAATCAGGTTCTGCGTACTTTGTACAGCAAACCTGCAGTCCACATCCTCATTCGCACAAACAGGAACATCACCTTTCATTCCTTGGACGGAATCGTTGAGATCTGTCCATAGTTCCCTGGAAAGAACAAATCCATCCACACATTTGGTAGGATCAGTAACATGGCGAGAATTTGCTGGAGGAAGCTTCTGCCAAACCTCTTTCCATTCTTGCCACACATCGTATACAAGGGGCGCATCTTGCACTGGCCAGTGTGTTTTTTCTGGATTTAAGTCAGCTAGAATGTATATACTGTAGCTGGTTATACGGAAGCGAGTTCTGATGAGCAGCACACTTTTGGAACACTCTCACAGCTGCTGCTGCCTCTTGTCCAATTGACAGTGGTGCAATATTACACATTACAGACAGCCGTGGAAGTGGTGTTGACTTAGTAGTGCCACAAATTATTCCTATTGTTTGATTTAGTTGTCATCATCTTTGCGTACATATGCACGGTTTTTCCACGCTGAAGCACAGTACTCTGCCGCAGACTAAACCAGTGCCATTGAACAAGCACAAGAATATTTACGTTTGTAATCCATCAGGACCGGGCTAGTTATCTAATAATAATACTAATACTAATAATAATAATAATAATAATAATAATAATCATGGTGTCACTTAGTTTGCTATGTTTTCTAGGAGGTTCTTACAGTGATGGCCTGGTTCAAAATTATCCTCAACTATTTTGGATATGGCTTATGTTCCAGAGGAGCATTTTCTGAGACCACAGTAAGATAGTAAGCATTCACCTGTGTTTTAGATGGATTTGGCTTCAATTTCGAGATCTTGTAGTAATCACCCATCGTGGTAAATCTGTGCTGAAAACTCCTTCACACTCCTCCATATTTGCTGCACTACAAGCAAGTGCTAGGTCGTCAACAAATTGGATCTTCCTTAGCATAAGTGTTGGGCAAGGGTTGGCAACTCGGCAGAGCCCTGCTGTAGCCCGTCGTTCTGCCTTCTCCAGCCACTACATTATTTTCCAAGGAATGAACACTTGAAAACTCCTGTTGCTAAAGATGTTCTCCATTAGATTAATCAGTATTTTGCATGGCACGATTTCTGCAAATTTAGATAACAGGCCATGGCGCCATACGGTATCAGATGCGGCAGAACACCTACAAATGCTACTGCAGTCTTTAATTTACGTTGGTAGCCTGTTTCAATAAAGTGTTAATGTCAATACCTGATCACAGAAACTTCAGTTCTTACGAAAACCGGACTGTTGAAGAGGAGTTTCTTTGTCAATTAATGATTGGATTCGATTTTGCAATTTCTTTCCGGTACTTTATAAACTACACTCAGCAGTGACATAGATGTGTAACGCGATGCTTCGTTATCACTGGCATCTATTACTTTTCCAGCCTCAAATTTTGTTGTCAGTTTTCTAGTAGTCAAGATCATGTTGTACAGCTGTAACAACCACTGCTCAGTTTTGGAAACTGTGTTTTTCAGGAACTCTGGATACATTTAATCGAAACGAGCGGCATTGTTTATAAGCGCATTTGCCTAAGCTTCTTCCATCTCATCACTTGTGAATTCGCGCAAGAGCTCTGAATGGGAAACTACGTTTGAGTCGTAACTGTGTCCTCGCAAGTCTAGTACGGTTCTTGTTTACAGCTGCTTTAGAGTTCTGCAATAAGCGTTTCGGGATTTCGTTTGGAGTGATGATGCGTTGGCGTCTCTCAGGCTTAGAATCTGTACCCAATTTTCATCATCAGTTGCCAATCTTCACGGCTCGAATGGGTGAAATCGAAACACCCTTGTAGCTTCTTGCCATTTCCTTTTTCTGTGATCATTTAGAGCTTGAAGAAGTTCATGTAAGTTGATTGATTCGTATATCTCATCACACTGATCAGACCACCCTGAGATAAATGTTGGTCTTACTAACGTTGCCTGAACGCCAGAGTCAATAAGACTGGGCCTTGTTCGCTGTGTGGAAAATAGTCTATTATCTTCCTATTTGCGAGTTCATAAGTATTAGCATAACTGGTATTGACAAAACATTGGTCCGGTGATGTGTCTTTCTGCCACTTCGCTGATCAGGATCCTAAAAATCAGATATAGATTATTCAAGGAGAACGAAACCCGTAAGATGTTGACGTTTATATCAGCATCCTTATAGCTCCATGAACAGAGTTGGCTATTGAAGTCTCCAACATAGATGGCTGTGATAGTGAAAAATCAGACAAGTCCACTATGGGGGTTCAAATGTTCAAATGTGTGTGAAATCTTATGGGACTTAACTGCTAAGGTCATCAGTCCCTAAGCTTACACACTACTTAACCTAAATTATCCTAAGGACAAACACACACACCCATGCCCGAGGGAGGACTCGAACCTCCGCCGGGATCAGCCGCACAGTCCATGACTGCAGCGCCTAGACCGCTCGGCTAATCCTGCGCCACTATGGGGGGTTTGTACACGTTGACGTTAGCAGTTCCACATGCCGTTACTGCCAAGATAAAAAGTATTGTCTGTAGAGCCTTTGAAAACAACTCTGTAATCGGCTACGTCCATCCTAACATACGTTGCTTTCCGTACACACGATGTTCATCGTGAAGAGCATGTACCAGCTTATAGCGTGAGCTTTTTCCTCTGTTTAGGAGATCTCTGTCACTTTTTGTGCGCATTTCTTGCAAAATAATTACGTCCGCATTGTTCTCATAACACAGACGTCAAAGATATTCCTTGCTTTTAGAGATTCGTTGGATATTGAGGTCACAGATCTTCAAGGTTGAATGTGTTGTCAAATCTTTGGGGTCCTGAGAAAGATCATTAGAATTTAATGTTGTAGTTACTATGTTTGCTGTGTTCCAGAACCAGTTTGAGAGATTAGGCAGTGATTCACTGTTCCCAAGGGACGCCCGAATCTGAACAGAACAAGAACACATAAGGAGCATCCCAGAAGATTTGCAGGTGATCTGGGGATATACATGGTGCGGAATTCAGTACACGTAACTCTCGTCTCTGTCAGCAAGAATGGCTTTCACCTAGCGGGGCATAAAATCGAACTGAGGTTGAATTGTAGATATGAGTATGTCATTTCATGTCGTTTCAACTCCGTGCCAGATTTCATCAGTTACAATGGGTGACAAGTGGTGGCATACCAGTCTGTTGGCAATCCATGGCTAGGTGTTTTTAATGGATGAGAGATGCGTAGAAAGTATAGGTCAGAGCAACAGTCGAACAGCCCCCTCTTTCAAGATACGTAAGCCCTGTGGTAAGATAACGCCACCGAGACAGCCATCGGCCTTAACGTACCAGAAATGCAACGCCTGCTGTAGCAATTACCAATAAGCTATGTGAGAAAGAGCAAATCATGCTGCGTGCCTATAACACCAGGTTCTGCATCTCTATGACAATGACAAATGCAATATGGCAACATCCTTCCTCCTTAGAACCTCCACATGCGGATACGTCCTTCTTGATGTCGCACGCAGAACCAGGGCTCGTCAGGTAACGCAACGTGGTTCCACTCATACGGCCAGTGTTGTCGCTGAGCGCACCACTGTGGACGCGCCTCTCAGTTGCGGCACCAGTGAAGCCGCAAGAATGGCCACTAGTTTTGACAGTCCGCTGTACACAACGCTTCGTCGCACTGTCCGTGTGCATCCTCCTCTCGCCGCAAACTCCATTTTCTGAATCAAGACACGATTCTTCATGGATAAGCAAATAATATGTCCTCTCAGGCGCTAGTAACATGCTGCCACTGAGATCAGACATGGAGTTGAGAACGAACCCATCGATTACGTATTCGCACGACAGTCGTGGATCCCGACCACTGCGGGTAGCAGTATCGCGGAACGATATGCGCAGTCGCGACAGGCCAAGACTCTGCCGCTATCCATTTCCGACAAGTGCTGGTAGTATTGTCTTCTTCTTACACGCCTCATAGGACAATAATAATCGCACAACAACATTTGAATAGGATTTCCGACTGAGAAATCTGCTGCGTACTCTTTCCTTACATTCAGAATGTATGGGGGGAAGCAAAATGAAAACCTTATATATATCTGCGTAGTTTTTGTTTTTACTGAACAAAAGTGCATAATTTTTCGACATACTCTCCCTGCCGTTCAACATACATCTTCCAGAGCGTAGGAAGTGTACGGATTCCTCTGAAGGTGGGGGGGAGGGGGGGGGGGCGCAACAAAATTTTTTTCCTTCCATCGCTCTTTTTTGAGTGGTCCAGACATGTGGTAAATCACTCTGTACGTGGTCTGGTGAGTACGGTGGATGTGGTAGAGTGTCAAAGTGCAGGTCATCGATGGTTGCAATGGTTGCATGGGGAGTACGGGGCAGAGCATAATCATGCTGCAGAATGACACGCGTGGTCAGAAGTCCACGTCGCTTTGATCTTTGATTTTTTAACATATTTCAATACGACGCACAGGTGATGGTGTTTCCCCTAGTCTTGCAATGCTCGAAGACAACGCCTTATTCTTCTCTAAACAGAGTCAGCAAAATAATCCCTACAGATGGCTGCGTCAGGAACTACTTGGGTTTTGTTGAAGAGGGATGGTGCCATTCCCTACTTGTTGTCTTTGTTTCGGGTTGGTGCTACTGTACCCAGCTTATGTCTCTTCTAACAATTCTCGCGGAGAAGCCATCATCTTCTGCTTCAAAGCGCCGCAAAAGTTCTCCAAAGACAACAACGCGACGCTCTTTCAGTTTTGGAATGAGCTGCCGTGGCATCCATCTTGCAAACAGTTTGCGAAACTTCAGCACTTTATGAATGATGTGAAGTGCTGAGCCATGACTAATGTTCAGATCTGCGACTATTTCATCCACTGTCACACGGCGATTTTCCAAGACTATGGCTTCAACTGCTGCAGTAGACTCTGGCGTCACAGCGCGGTGTGCCTGACCCTGTAGCTGAGCGTCTGTTACAGAAATCACGCCATTTGCGAACTTTCTACGCCACTCAAACACTTTCTGTAATGATGGAAATGCATCACCATACTGTCATTCGCCGATGGAGTTCAATAAGTTACGTACTTTCACTGCTCAGAAAATGTATGACAGAACGCTGTTCTTCTTTGGTGCATGTCGCAAGAATGGCAACTTCTTGTAACTGGTACTGCGGCTGCGTTTCGCTTGTCTGTACTACGCTGCCGCGTGTAGGGCATTCCTTAGATCATTGGTAACAGTACTGCCAGCTTATAGGCAATGGATCGAAATGTCGATTCTTAACTAAACTTTTACGGCGTTACTCCTAATTACTTTGTACGTTTGCGCAGAAATGCGCACGTAATAAGCTCCACTTATAGCTAATTGGACGTTTGTTGTATGTTGTTGCAATATTAATGGCCAACAGTAAACGACGGTACGGAAATAAAGAACAACTGCTGTATATTGTTTCTTAAATGGTTATAATCACAAGCTAGTCACACTCTCGCCGGTTTCAGCTGCCTTTCACAGTCGCCTTCATATCTATAAATAAGAGAGAGACTTGATTCCATTTTAGTAAAGCTTAAAAAATATTATACTCTTATTTTTAAAGCTGAAGAAGGCAGCAGTGGACACTCCGAAGCCGCTCATATTATGTGTCTAGATTGTTGCCGTTTAATGAACATAGAAAAATATATTACTGCGGTCACGCCTCTTCCATTCCACAATTATACTTTACTAAAAAACTTTCTCTCAGAGTAATTCGAACTAGTAACACCATAGAAACATCGCTTAAGCATATTGAACAACAATAGCCTTGTTCATGAATGACTGGTTCGCATCTGTGGGCGCGTCATCGAGCGAGATATATTCGTTAAGACGCTGGACTTGTGTTTAGGAGCGTAGACTTCAAAATTTTCATCTGCCAATCCCGTTTGGCTTTCCGTGATTTCACTGAACTAGTTGATAAAGATGTCTGGATGAGTCCTTACGCCAAGGAATGGAAGGAGGTTAGGGTTTAACTTACCGTCGCTCTAAAAGACTTTAGAGCTCTGATAGTACTAGGATGGTGACGGAAATCGGCAGTGTCCTTTCCAAAGGAATCGTCCTTGCATGCGCCTAACAAGTTTTAAGAAAGTTACGAAAAACGAAATCTCGACGAGTGGAGAGGAATTTGGGCAGCGCTCATCCCACGTGCGAGTAGTGTGTAGTACTGGTTATCTGGCGACATAAGTCGTAGTTCGAGTAGTGCGCCCCGTCCTGTTTCCTCCGGTACTACTTTACACTTTGTCTAGCAATGAAGTCGCCAAACATGCTAATGAGCAATACTTATTGATATAACCTGAAATCAGCAACAGTCGGACACTTTCTCCTCTCTTATTACTGTTTGGCACTAAGAATCTGTTACATTCACGCAGGCAGTAATTAAATTTATCTGGTTATTTTTTCACGTGTTTCTTTATTCTTATTTATGTGCTTTCCGATCGCATGCGTCTATTTATAATTCGTTGTTATTCATTTAACAACTATTGTCACGGACTTAAAAAGCACGCATGCAGGCGCGCGCGCGCGTGGGAGCACACGCGCACACACACACACACACACACACACACACACACACACACACACACGAAAAGCTTGGACAATTCAGGACAGTGTTACCACTGTCGATCATAAAAGGAGAGTTCTTTGCAATATAGTAGTGGGAAAGTCATTCTAACGGTACAGCGAAACGCCTCACAGCATTTCATTAACGTCACGCTCCCGCATCCACTAAATTCAGCATCTGTATCACGATATGACGAGTTACTCGACAGACATGATCCTGAAGTTCCTAAATCAGATTGCTGTCATACATTAAGGAAGTTAAACTCGCCTCATACATCCATTTCATTGTCACGAATCATCTGATCACATATGACAGTCTATTGATATACACGTTTCCATAACTGTACGAGTTTCGTAGCAATGTTAATCTCATTTGTGCCTCTTTTCGTTCCCTACTATGGCTACGGAAATAATGCTGCTCTTTTACTATGCCATATAACCATACATCTGGTAAATGCCACATCGAGTAAGCAACAGCCATTCAAAATGTGCTTGAGTTTTTGCACTGCTACACCGTAAAGTCGGATGAGTATCCCATCAAGAGAACTACCAAATTCGGTAGCTGTTCTGAATATAACTCATATTAATACAGTCAATTAATTAGACTACCTTAATTCTCCGAACGCACCGTTTCGTTTCTGAATCACTCAGGATGATGTACACACCCCATCTCGATGTTAATCAAATTTGATCATGTTCTAACCTTGACTTTCTTCCAGATGCAGTCAAAAGATGACTGCTATTTTACAATGGCTAAAAAGAGCTCACATGCAATCTGCACGTGCAAATGAAGGTACGGCGCAACATGGAATAACGTGTACTGAATTGTGTGGATGATGGGTTTAGTTGTTGTTTAAAATTATCCATTCGATCAAAATAAAGAGCAGTCGTTCCAGAGCCAGGAAATCATCACCGCTTTGTATATAATATTCTACGAAATAATTTTTAATAACAGTGTCAATACAGGAGGCGGAGAGTTCTGACTGCAGTTTCAGTATTGGATTCATTAAAATCTGAAGTAGTAAAATCAGAAGTAGAAGTTTTAGTCTCAGTACTTGTTTCATTAATTTTGCAGCGCTTGGTAACGCAGAATAAGTCACTATTTCCATTAAGAGATCTATGCAATTAAGCATAAGCACAGTCGTTATAGCCGTATGAGTAATTAGTGTTCACCATAAATATAACACATTTAAAAACTTAAACAAATCTGTAAACCATTTTCGGAGGAAGTTTTGCTGGTTTTAAAAATGGATCTTGACACCCTCATAAGAAGCCAATCATTCACAACCCAACATGATTTCAAAACCAGCCACTACAAAGTCCTCAATTTTGCCAAAATAAAATGTATTACTAATATCAATATCGCTCAGTGATGACAGGTGATAATTAAGTAGACATTTGTATTATCGTACTTCGTTGTGTGTGTAAAAAAAGGAAAAACGTAAAGAAATTAGGAAACAACCGTTAGACGGAATTATGCACATGTAATGTTGGAGGAAGGAACATAACCTTCGGGAGAACTGTGTGCACGAAAGGTTAGGTAACCGATCAGTTCTAATTGCAAAAAATCGTCAAGTAAACAAACAGAAACATTTGAGAATTCGATGCTAATAAGGACTGATGGAGCAATTTTTACGTTCAGTCTCAACAAATTTCTTCTTAAATCCAGTAACCGTAAAGCAGAACGTGTCACTGCAAAACAAAAAGCTCATTAATAACTGTCATTAATTATTTTATGTAAGGATGTAGAGGCTTATCTCACTAGGGGTAAGATAGATACTGCCTACAGGAAAATTAAAGAGACCTTTGGAGATAAGAGAACCACATGTATGAACATCAAGAGCTCAGATGGAAACCCAGTTCTAAGCAAAGAAGGGAAAGCAGAAAGGTGGAAGGAGTATATAGAGAGTCTATACAAGGGCGATGCACTTGAGGACAATATTATGGAAATGGAAGAGGATGTAGATGAAGACGAAATGGGAGATACGATACTGCGTGAAGAGTTTGACAGAGCACTGAAAGACCTGAGTCGAAACAAGGCCCCGGGAGTAGACAACATTCCATTAGAACTACTGATGGCCTTGGGGGAGCCAGTCATGACAAAACTCTACCATCTGGTGAGCAAGATGTATGAGACAGGCGAAATACCCTCAGTCTTCAAGAAGAATATAATAACTCCAATCCCAAAGAAAGCAGGTGTTGACAATGTGAAAATTACCGAACTATCAGTTTAATAAGCCACAGCTGCAAAGTACTAACACGAATTCTTTACAGACGAATGGAAAAACTAGTAGAAGCCGACCTCGGGGAAGATCACTTTGGATTCCGTAGAAATACTGGAACACGTGAGGCAATACTGACCTTACGACTTATCTTAGAAGAAAGATTAAGGAAAGGCAAACCTACGTTTCTAGCATTTGTAGACTTAGAGAAAGCTTTTGACAATGTTGACTGGAATACTCTCTTTCAAATTCTAAAGGTGGCAGGGGTAAAATACAGGGAGCGAAAGGCTATTTACAACTTGTACAGAAACCAGATGGCAGTTATAAGAGTTGAGGGACATGAAAGGGAAGCAGTGGTTGGGAAGGGAGTAAGACAGGGTTGTAGCCTCTCCCCGATGTTATTCAATCTCTATATTGAGCAAGCAGTAAAGGAAACAAAAGAAAAAATTTGGAGTAGGTATTAAAATCCATGGAGAAGAAATAAAAACTTTGAGGTTCGCCGATGACATTGTGATTCTGTCAGAGACAGCAAACGACTTGGAAGAGCAGTTGAACGGAATGGATGGTGTCTTGAAGGGAGGATATAAGATGAACATCAACAAAAGCAAAACGAGGATAATGGAATGTAGTCGAGTTAAGTCGGGTGATGCTGAGGGTATTAGATTAGGAAATGAGACACTTAAAGTAGTAAAGGAGTTTTGCTATTTGGGGAGCAAAATAACTGATGATGGACGAAGTAGAGAGGATATAAAATGTAGACTGGCAATGGCAAGGAAAGCGTTTCTGAAGAAGAGAAATTTGTTAACATCGAGTATAGATTTAAGTGTCAGGAAGTTATTTCTGAAAGTATTTGTATGGAGTGTAGCCATGTATGGAAGTGAAACATGGACGGTAAATAGTTTGGACAAGAAGAGAATAGAAGCTTTTGAAATGTGGTGCTACAGAAGAATGCTGAAGATTAGATGGGTAGATCACATAACTAATGAGGAAGTATTGAATAGGATTGGGGAGAAGTTTGTGGCACAACTTGACCAGAAGAAGGGATCGGTTGGTAGGACATGTTCTGAGGCATCAAGGGATCACCAATTTAGTATTGGAGGGCAGCGTGGAGGGTAAAAATCATAGGGGGAGACCAAGAGATGAATACACTAAGCAGATTCAGAAGGATGTAGGTTGCAGTAGGTACTGGGAGATGAAGAAGCTAGCACAGGATAGAGTAGCATGGAGAGCTGCATCAAACCAGTCTCAGGACTGAAGACCACAACAACAACAACATGTATATCTCATGAAAGAGTATTCTGTATGTAGAAATAAACTCTTTATCTCGTGCACCTATTCTTACTGTGTAAGCGCTACACGCATATATTGAATTTATTTGCAATCTTAGGTGGATCTGTCTTCAAGTCAACTTCAATCCCGTTGCGTTTCCAAACTATAGATTTACATCATTCTGCCATTTACGGATGCCTGAACAAAGACAGCAGCTATTGCGCAAATACCTCGCACAGCTCAACAATCAACTGCGGACAAAGGGAAGAGCTTGTTTTGTAATATAGGACACAGCTTCAACAGATCACGAGTTTAAACATCAACTGCGCACATTTATGCGCCCAGTTCAGTATTCCAATAGAAACGACAGCGCTACAAGAGCGTGTCAACACATTAAAACATAGCGAGTAGCATTTAGCAAGCGCCTAGAAGCTGCGACCTTGGAGGGATAGAGTTGGCAATACTGGATATCCCCACCATGCGCCACGAACAGCGCGCCTTCTCTCTGTCTCTTTCTTCCTGATGGATCGTTCTGGAAGAAGAGAACGATTAATATCGTGATTTAGCTTCTGTCATTAGTAACTACTCATAATATACATACGAAAAGACTGAGCAACTTAAAAGCTTGTAGATGCCATTCAGTGAATGTTACTTACGTGTAACATTAGCGCTTCAATAAGCTGGCACACACGTTTCTAAGAAGTCCTATAATTTAAGTACCATATTTAGGATACCATTTGAATCGCTGTAAAAATATTAAAGGTCGGAACACCTCGTTAACAAGAAGCAGCCTCAAGGCATACTAATCTTAATAACCGTTACGTCACTACGAAGACGAGTATCGGCCTGGTGCTTGTTAGGAAGTTCAGAACATGTTCTATTTATTATACAAAAGGAGTTCCCGAAGTTATACAGACCAGGTATATTGTGTTATAGAAACACAGTGACCGCCTAGTGAAGCTTTGTTATTGTGTATTTGAGCCTCAGGTCGCACAAACGTTTTCATTACCTGTTTAGACATATTACCACGACGTCTGATGATTTGAATAGCATCGTGCTCGCGAAGTTAAGGGGCGTGAGCAGGCGCTCAGTTGACGAGTTACTATGTAACGTATTCGAATCATCTGGTAATGACTTGGTAATAAGTTCAAACCGATAACTATAAACATTTGTGAGTCCTGTGGCCGAAATGTATAATAAAACGGAAATACAATTTTCGAAATATATCCTAGACGAATTATACTTATTTTCTAAACAGAAATTAAGAGAAACACATCACTGAATAATGATTATCGAGTTTGCCCCCCCCCCCCCTCCATCTTCATCCCGCCCTTTCCTCTCGCAAGCACAGAGCATGACATTTATGTAAGCGGCGTCCCTGGCGACGCCTGTGGTGTAGACCGCCCTGCGTCACGCTACGCCAGCAGCGCGACCCACTTCGCCACTAACCCACTGCTCTTGTGCTACTTTACCATCTCCCTCCACTGGCTACGCGCTCTCGCTTTCGTCGCTCGCACACTGACAACAAACAAACGCATTGCATCACTCTGCATTCGCTGCCTGCTAAACGTCCGAAACAAAGACTCGAATTAAATCTCTTAGCCTATGACATGACCGTCGAGAAAGTAGGAAATCATTATTCACAGAATCTTCTGAGTTGTTTTCGTACATGAGCTAAAAGCGTCGTGTTAAACATAGTAACCGCAAAGAGCAATCGACTAGTATCCATGAGTCTTTCGGCCATTTTTATTTTGATTATGTCTTGACGGTTAACTTACAGAATACAAGGGTTATTCGGAAAGTAAGTTCCGATCGGCTGCAAAATGGAAACCACTGTGAAAACAACAGTTACCTACAACTTCCGGCTACTTATCAACACAGTCGCCGCTCCGACTTACGCATTTGTTGTAGCGTTGTACCAACTTCCAAATATTTTCTTTATAGAAGGTAGCTGCCAGTGCTTTCCGACAATTCTCTACGCTGGTCCACAGCTCGTTGTCCGTGCCAAAATTGTTATTTTCATAGCCAGCGGTTCATGTGAGCAGAGATGAAACTCAAAGGGAGCCATTTAAGAGTTATATTGTGGGTGAACAGACACGTCCCATCGAAAACGCTGCACGAATATCTTCATTACCCCTGCAGAATGCGGCTGAGAATTGTCTTGAAGAAGGAAACGCACGACAGTTACATTATGTGAACTACATAGCTTCAGGCGAAATTTTTCACCGGGAATTCGTATTTGGCGCGAGTTAATATTTTTTTGGCATCTTTATGTGCTCACTGTGCGCTCAGAATTAAAATAGCGACGTAACGCGATCGACGGGCGTACTAAATACACTGCCCAAGTCATCTGTGTAAAGCTTCATCGGATCTTCACAGTGGTTTCCGTTTTGCAAGCGATCGGAACTTACTTTCTGAATGGCCCTCGTAACTCTTCACGAGAGACATCAAATAAAGATAAGTCAGTTTGGCGAGACGCTCAAAATTACGTTTATGGTGATGATTTGCACTGTACTACTGCGACTGCTTCAAGGTGGGCGAGCTAAACGAGCACATACACATTCGGCTTCAAAACAAATGTTAACAATTCCTACGCACATGTGCTGTATAAGCTTATATTCTTGTTTTTTTATAGCCATTAAACAAAATAGGATGGCCGTAGACTATCAAATTAGGAGTAAGGCCGTAAGGTTTTTTGCTCAGGGAGCTACGTTGTACGTATAATGTTTTGAAGCAACAGGAGAAGGGAGTTGAAGTGGACGCATAAATAAAGCAAAAAAGAATAAATGTCAGCTACAGAACAAGTAATGAGACTTTTACATATACCGCTACGGAAAAATGTATAACGATTAGTAAGTACTAAAAATGGCGAATAAAAGAAACGCCGCAAGAAATTAAAACGATTGTATAGTATGCAAGATACGATTTAAAATCAAACTAGAAACTTAACTTGGGACATTAGAGAAAAAACAAAATAGAGGCTCAAACTGGATAAACATTTGACAAGAACTTATGGTGTTGAAATACCAATGACCCTGCTGCGCAAATACAAGGATAAAGAAAGCCAGGAAGGCTGAAAAATGATGATTTCACTAACACTTTGGGGATAGAAACAAATCACAAATTGTTTAATTGTTGATATTGCGGCTATTCCTAATGAAGTCAACCGCCAGTCGAAGTTGGATTTACGCAGATAGATGGATACCTGTTCACCTTCTCTGTGTGCGGTTTTTTTTTTTTCAGTAAGTTACAGGATGTGTCAGAATATCTCTGCTAAGTAATCAAAAAGAAAGGAAAGCACCTTACAGAAACGTCAAGAATTTTGTGTCTACGAGATACGAAAGGAAAAATAGCCGTTTCGTTAACGATTGTAGTTTCGGCGGGAATGCCTAAGGTACAAATAAATACAAAATGTACACTACTACGAAAACAAAGAAGTTGAAAAAGTAAAGGAGATACGGAAGAATATTGCCTGGTGTAGCTAGACCAACCATTTCAAAGGCGAGTCGCTCTTTTTAGCCTTCGATCCGTCTTGCAGCTAAGAACGTTAGGGTGTTGAGTCTTTCGATGTTACAATCAGAAGTAATGACAGTGGACCGAATTTGCGAAGGTAAACCACAAGCTACTATTTTATCACGAAGAACAAATATTTCATCACTCGAGGAAATTCTTCAGGGTGACATTATGGATAAAAAATGTGCATCGATAGTGCAAAAGTTTAAAATGGTTCAAAGGAAATTAGTCTGAGCATTGAGACGGTTATAGTAATTGCATTACGAGAGAAACGGGACAGGAAGCTAGATGGGCTCACTGAGTAGCTCACGCGCTACCAGCAGCTTACATAATTGTCGGCATAGAAACAACTTGATCAATACCGGACGGCGTCGCCGAACTGGGGAAACAGTTATTGTTAGCAAGGTGTGCAGCACGGAAGAGAGTTGCAGCTACTGCGGAATCCAGGTCGAGTGCACAAGAAGCGGCACGGGCGTTATCGGCAGCGCAAGCGCCCCACAATGAGCCAGCGTGACGACAGTCCGATCAAATGCCAGGCGCCTTGATTACGCCAGCAGCCAGCCGCGATCCGCGCTCCGTTTCCCGCCAGTTTTCGTAAGCCCGGCCGCGCCGCCGCGCGAAAGGTCACAGCAGCGGAGCACCCGTATCGTGCCATCTCAGCCGGCACCTATTGGCGCCCGGCTCGCGCTTCCCACACTACACTTTCCACCGCTTACACTCCGAACTGTGGGAGAATATCAACTGGAGTGGCTACCTCAGCCACATCCTCGCGATGAAATAGCCGCCGCGAGGTCTTCACTTAACAGTAAGGGAGCGCAAAGGATACAAAGATGTTGACGAGGAACCGGTACTCCAGCTCTTCATGTTTTTTTTATAGAATGCATCATGTACACACAATACAAACACCGCTACACAATTGTAAGTAGCCTGCTTGAAAGTTTATTTCACAAAATAAAAATAGAAAACAGAATCCTGGGAAACAGACAAACGCAACTCGAAGACATTCCGTATGCGAAACGATGGTGTCGAGAAAGTTAAGCACCAGAGAAATGTGATCAGAAACATTACACAGTACTCGTACGATTCCTGGAATGTACTGTTACGCTAGTCCTCCAGATCTGCATGAAAGACTGTTGGGTACAACATTCACACTGCTAGTCTTATCTGTGATCCTAAAACTGTTTTCTTCTCTTCATTAAACAGGTATCTCGGATGAGTGAGGTTACTTCATGTCGTGTATGTTGCCAAAATATATGGTAACCTGTCTTTTACGTCTTCCACATCCATTCCATCGTTTCTCGGTCTCCTATCCCTCGAATTATTCCTTTACTTTCATTTGTTGACAAAGTCCATCATGCACAACTGTGCTGCTCGTCCATTGTCAGTGTACATCTTCGTTAAAGCAACTACTGGAGGTACAATAATAAGAGAAATTTCTTGCCGAAATTAGGCAACGACATAGTTATAGCAGTTTGTAATTCAACAACTGTTCCCAAAGGAACACTGAACTGCACGTCAACAGTACCTGTATAGATCAGATCTTTCCATTCCTAACCTGGGGGCAATTTCGAAACATATTACAACTGCAAAATTTGGAGCATCACAACCATTATCTGATACAAACGTTATTCCATCCGCCATTTTCGCAAATGCTAACGAGAGTGAGAATTGTTAGGTTAGTTAGGTTTAAGTACGAGGGCAGTTCAATAAGTAATGCAACACATTTTTTTTCTGAAACAGGGGTTGTTTTATTCAGCATTGAAATACACCAGGTTATTCCCCAATCTTTTAGCTACACAACACTATTTTTCAACGTAATCTCCATTCAATGCTACGGCCTTACGCCACCTTGAAATGAGGGCCTGTATGCCTGCACGGTACCATTCCACTGGTCGATGTCGGAGCCAACGTCGTACTGCATCAACAACTTCTTCATCATCCGCGTAGTGCCTCCCACGGATTGCGTCCTTCATTGGGCCAAACATATGGAAATCCGACGGTGCGAGATCGGGGCTGTAGGGTGCATGAGGAAGAACAGTCCACTGAAGTTTTGTGAGCTCCTCTCGGGTGCGAAGACTTGTGTGAGGTCTTGCGTTGTCATGGAGAAGTTCGTTCAGATTTTTGTGCCTACGAACACGCTGAAGTCGTTTCTTCAATTTCTGAAGAGTAGCACAATACACTTCAGAGTTGATCGTTTGACCATGGGGAAGGACATCGAACAGAATAACCCCTTCTGCGTCCCAGAAGACTGTAACCGTGACTTTACCGGCTGAGGGTATGGCTTTAAACTTTTTCTTGGTAGGGGAGTAGGTGTGGCACCACTCCATTGATTGCCGTTTTGTTTGAGGTTCGAAGTGATGAACCCATGTTTCATTGCCTGTAACAATCTTTGACAAGAAATTGTCACCCTCAGCCACATGATGAGCAAGCAATTCCGCACAGATGGTTCTCCTTTGCCCTTTATGGTGTTCGGTTAGACAACGAGGGACCCAGCGGGAACAAACCTTTGAATATCCCAACTGGTGAACAACTGTGACAGCACTACCAACAGAGATGTCAAGTTGAGCACTGAGTTGTTTGATGGTGATCCGTCGATCATCTCGAACGAGTGTGTTCGCACGCTCCGCCATTGCAGGAGTCACAGCTGTGCACGGCCGGCCCGCACGCGGGAGATCAGACAGTCTTGCTTGACCTTGCGGTGATGATGACACACGCTTTGCCCAACGACTAACCGTGCTTTTGTCCACTGCCAGATCACCGTAGACATTCTGCAAGCGCCTATGAATATCTGAGATGCACTGGTTTTCCGCCAAAAGAAACTCGATCACTGCCCGTTGTTTGCAACGCACATCCGTTACTGACGCCATTTTAACAGCTCCGTACAGCGCTGCCACCTGTCGGAAGTCAATGAAACTATACGAGACGAAGCGGGAATGTTTGAAAATATTCCACAAGAAATTTCCGGTTTTTTCAACCAAAATTGGCCGAGAAAAAAAATGTGTTGCATTACTTATTGAACTGCCCTCGTAGTTCTAAGATCTAGGGGACTGAAGACCTCAGAAGTTAAGTCCCATAGTGCTCAGAGCCATTTGAACCATTTTTGAATTGATACATTCCTAAGTGAACAGAAAACGGAGACAGTGAAAAGGAACAATGCAAATGTCACAACAGACGAAAAACAACATTGACTTAATACAGATACAAGAACGATACAATCATTGAATTACAGTGACTACAGCCCACACAATGATTTGCCAGATATCTCCAGAAGACATTCTTATGAAATGGAACTGCTAGAAATGAATCGTTGAAGTTCAGACTGGAACAGCACTCTATAAACAACTTGTGCCTTTTTTTTCTCCTTCTTCTCCTCCTCCTCATCCTCCTCCTTCTTCTTCTTCTTCAACCTTGTGCAGGCGGATACACAGAATATTTCCGTAAAATGTAATGTGGAGCAATGAAATTCACACAGGCGTTTCGTGCTGTTGCGGCAGCAAGCATCGCCCACTTAGAGACCGCAATTATCACAAAGAAAATCATCTCTGCTGACAACTGATCGGCGACCAGCAAGGTTCTTCCGCATTTAAATTTAGGTACCGCTGAAGGCTACCGGCCACTGACTCAACGGTGCTTGCAGTGTGGGCGCGGGAAGCTGGTAGCTGTGACGCAGATGGCGGATAGCAGTTGCACAACTACTACTGAGACGGCAGAAATTCAGCTTACACCAGATACCATCCTTACGCGTTGCTACGTTTTACGACGTACAGTTATGATGTTACGGGAACTTTATTGTGTTCTCAATAAAATCGTTTTCTGCGTTAGGCAGCATCATTATAATACTCTAAAACAACTATGCAACCGAAGATACGACAGTATTTGCAGCGGTCCTCTTCAGACAGACGTAACAGCGATTAAGCGATCCTAAAGAGGACCGCTGCAAAGACAGCCGAAATGTCGGTTGTATACGACTTTGAGCTGTCAATGGCTGCGGAGCTTTATTTTATTTTTTTGGAAAATTACTTCACAACAGACTACTGTTTACTGTTTCCATTAGTAAACTCCCTAACTTCGCTTACGTTCATTCAAATTTCACGCACATTAATTTTCTCTGGACACAGTTTCACCTTTATAATCTGGATGGCAACACGTAATATTTAAGAGTAAATAACGTATTCACTTTATGCACAGTTGCAAGTATGAATAGCTCTTCACCGTATCACATCTTCCAGGAGTGCTAGTCCCACATTGTGGCTAAATCGTTCAAATGGCTCTGAGCACTATGGGACTTAACATCTGAGGTCATCAGTCCCCTAGAACTTAGAACTACTTAAACCTAACTAACCTAAGGACATCACACACTTCCATGCCCGAGGCAGGATTCGAACCTGCGACCGTAGCTGTCGCGCGGTTCCGGACTGCAGCGCCTAGAACCGCACGGCCACACCGGCCGGCCCCACACTGTGATGGGAGACTAAGAAGTTTGGACGGTACTGGCAAGAACTACACCAAACACGAACCTTAGGTCAGCCAGTGGGACAGAAACGGTGCGCCAATAGCGTGAACACTATTACCAAAAGACATGTAGCTGCGTTGGAGCTTTGGCGCGACGCGTTCCCCTTTAAAATAGCTTTTACTGCTAAACAAAGTAGCACCCAAACGGAATCGCTCATTTCCATTAATTTACGTACTCTGCTTCGTCGATATCCAACCGATCTCCTACTTCAATTAAATGCAGTCTACTTTTCTTTCTAAATATGATAATCGAGTGACACAGGCTCTTTGGTGGAAACAAACGATGACATAATTAATGCGAGAACATGGCAAACTGAGCACAAAAATCATTCGATCTAAGCCCTCAAGAATATGCAAGCCATATTTTGCTCATTTCTACGATCAGATAACGATAATGTATTACAGAACTAAAATATGGAGGTGCAAATAAATTAATATGACGTCGAAACACAAAACCCGTTAGTTTGGCAGTTGCTGCTGCTGCATGTTTTTCTAACTTGCCTAATGATGCATCCTTCATAGCTTGTTTCGAAATTAATAGAAGAACAGAATTACTTTCAACTGAAAACAGAGACATTTTCGGCGATGTCAAGGGTATTTGTTTCCTAGTGCCCATTAAAAATTCCTTTACATGTCCAGCGGCACTCTTAAGACATAGTTGGAGCGATTTTTCATTTACTACGGAAGCGAATTAACCCTCGAACAATGAATAATGAAGAATTTAAACCACTTCTCACCTGAAGGTGAGCGATTATTTTTATATCAATGGATTCCTGTACCAAAAATCGCTTTTTACTACCTATATATGAAATTAATGTAAGGTATTTATTAAACGAAAAATGGGAACATAGGATGAGAATTCATGAATTGAAAAAAATGCATGATATTAAGATGCAAGTCGTCATTCAAGACTTCCCTATGAACAAAACTAATCAACTCATCTACATTAACATATTTAATTCCATCAGCAGTTAAAACTTCACAAGCAGCAATACAAAATTCCTGTTTATGAACATACAGGAAATTAAACCCGCCATCGCGACCTCTTCCTTGGGAGGCCAGAATGTGCCTCTCACAAGACAGGAAACTGGAGTCATGGACGTATATAACATACCATTAACAAACCTTGGCCCAATTGGCCCCCTGCCACAGCCTCTTACCAGGTCACTAATATGGCTCAAAGATCGGAAACGTCAGGCCCGTCATTTGGGGTTGGTAAAAAGAGAAGCTTCATCCTGGAACAACGCAGGAGTTCCTACAGTACTCACAACTGCAGGAAATCTAAGAGAGTGGTGCGGCAAACGAGACGCTATCTGCAGGCGTCTTCGGGACGACTTTAACGGCTTCCGTATTGCGATGCGGACGACGACGAGTAACAGTGTTTCCCTGGTACATGTAGGCAGAAATAAAGAGGCTTATAAAGGACAGACTAGCGTGGAGAGCCGCATCAAACAAATCTTACAACTGAAGACGACAACAACGAACAACAATACATGCAGTTCTCTGCTAAAAACATCATGATGGGATCCGTTCGGATAATATATTGCGAACGTAAAATAGTCTTCTTTTCTGAGCTCTAGACGCGGACTATTCACAAGGGAACCTCCCCATCGCACCCCCCTCAGATTTAGTTATAAGTTGGCACAGTGGATAGGCCTTGAAAAACTGAACACAGATCAATCGAGAAAACAGGAAGAAGTTGTGTGGAACTATGAAAAAATAAGCAAAATATACGAACTGAATAGTCCATGCGCAAGATAGGCAACATCAAGGATAGTGTGAGCTCAGGAGCGCCGTGGTCCCGTGGTTAGCGTGCGCAGCTGCGGAACGAGAGGTCCTTGGTTCAAGTTTCCCTCGAGTGAAAAGTTTACTTTCCTTATTTTCGCAAAGTTATGATCTGTCCATTCGTTCATTGACGTCTCTGTTCACTGTAATAAGTTTAGTGTCTCTGTTTAGCGACCGCACCGCAAAACCGTGCGATTAGTAGACGAAAGGACGTGCCTCTCCAATGGGAACCGAAAATATTAGATCGCAAGGTCATAGGTCAACCGATTCCTCCGCAGAAAAACACGTCAGATAATAACTGTCTGAAAATAAAGAATTAAACTTTTCACTCGAAGGCAGACTTGAACCAAGGACCTTTCGTTCCGCAGCTCCGCACGCTAACCACGGGACCACGGCGCTTCTGAGCTTATATGTCCTTGTTTAGCATATCTTGCGCATGGACTACTCAGTTTGTATATTTTGCTTATTTTTTTCATAGTTCCATACAACTTCTTCCTGTTTTCTCGATTGATCCGTTTTCAGTTTTTCAAGGCCTATCCACTGTGCCAACTTATAACTAAATCTGAGGGGGGTGCGATGGGGAGGTTCCCTTGTCAGGAAGACAATACCACAAACTAATTACAGTGAACAGGTGGAATGTTTATTCAAATTAAGTATTTCACTATCCGTTAATGAAACTCAGAAACTTAGTGTGTTCGTGTGTCTCAGTTAAATATGGGCGAAATTGTAAAAGAATTTAAATTTTCAATGTGGACATTAAAGTTGTCTAAGATATCTTGAGAGAGGGGCGACTGTTCCACAAAAAAGGACCAATGTGCAGGAAGAGCTCTTTTAAGAGTTTGGTTCCCAGTAAGAACTACATATTTGTACATTAGTACGAAACTAAATTACTAGTTATGAAAATGTAACATTTGTAAGAAACTGTTTCTTCAATGACACGATAAAAAAATTAAGGAATGCGGTATTATTGACATCATTATTTTTCCAAAGGTGTATGCAGAAATTTCTAAGTACTACTACATATTTACGTAAACGATAATTTACAAATTCATAATTTCATCACCAAGAACAACAAAGTTGAATTAAATCTCTCTTCTACTTCTTCATGCCAACGGCCTTGCCGCAGTGGTAGCGCCGGTTCCCGTCAGATCACCGAAGTTAAGCGCTGTCGGGCTGGGCTAGCACTTGGGGATGGGTGACCATCCGGTCTGCTGAGCGCTGTTGGCAAGCGGGGTGCTCTCAGCCCTTGCGAGGCAAACTGAGGAGCTACTTGATTGAGAAGCAGCGGCTCCGGTCTCGGAAACTTACATACGGCGGGTAGAGCGGTTTGCTGACCACATGCCCCTCCATGTCCGCATCCAGTGACGCCTATGAGCTGACGATGACACGGCGGCCGGTCAGTACCGTTGGGCCTTTATGCCTGTTCGGGAGGAGTTTAGTTTCTACTTCTTCATAAATGTATTTACGATCTAAAAAATCTTACACCACAAAGACATACGATAGCGGGATACATGGCTAATGAGTTGTTTGGATTCCTTGGACATAACCTCCATAGTCACTTCGTGTGGTACTTTCTCAGTTCCGAAAATATACTGGTGTGCAAAACTTACGGAAAGTAGTAACTTTCGCATGATGTGTCATTGTCAAGTAACATAGCTCGAAGAAGCTTGAACCATACAGAGGAAAAAATGGTACAGTATGATCAGAAGCTAAATGAAAAAAAAAAAAAAAACGCAATGAGACGAACAGAACTGGCACTTTCATTCAAAGGCAATAATTACACTGTAGCCACCGCTACTCATGACGGTCTCGTAGACGTTACAAAAGGAGTGACATATTTCTTAATACGTTGTGTGATCACCACGTAACGGCAACGCCTGTTCTGCATCGTGTTCCCATGCTGTCTGCAAGGCTGGTTAGGTGCTCTCGTGATACAGCGTTCCACTCCTCTACTAGGGCAGTTGGCATGTGCTGCATCGTCATCAGTGCACGTGGACGTACTGCAGTATGTCTCCTCACCGCATTCCACACGTGATAGATGGGGTTTAAGTTGGGGGGAACGGGCAGGCCAGCACATTCGTCGAACATTTTTAGTTCCAAGAGCGCCTCCACGCACCCTCCGCTGTAGAGTGAAAATCTCATTCTGGAAATATCCCCCAGGCTGTGGCCAAGCCATGTCTCCGCAATATCCTTTCTTTCAGGAGTGCTAGTTCTGCAAGGTTCGCAGGAGAGCTTCTGTAAAGTTTGGAAGGTAGGAGACGAGATACTGACAGAAGTAAAGCTGTGAGGACGGGGCGTGAGACGTGCCTGGGTAGCTCAGTTGGTAGAGCACTTTCCCACGAAAGGCAAAGGTCCCGAGTTCGAGTCTCGATCCGGCACACAGTTTTGATCTGCCAGGAAGTTTCATATCAGCGCACACTCCGCTGCAGAGTGAAAATCTCCTGCTGGCTTTCGCTACAAGTTGCTTGTGTGGTACAGTATCAAAACCCTTCCGGAAATCCAGAAATACGGAATCGATCTGAAATCCCTTGTCAATAGCACTCTACACTTCATATCAATAAAGAGCTAGTTGTGTTTCACAAGAACGACGTTCTCTAAACCCATGTTGACTGTGTATCAATAGACCGTCTTCTTCGAGGTTATTCATAATACTCGAACACAATATATACTCCAGAATCCTAATGCTGATCGGCGTTAATGATATGGGCCTGTAATTAAGTAGATTACTCGTAGTACCTTTCTTGAATATTGGTGCGACCTGTGGAACTTTCCAGGCTTTGGGTACGGATCTTTCGTCGAGCGAACGGTTGTATAAGATTGTTAAGTATGGAGCTAATGCATAAGCATACTCTGAAAGGAATCTAATTGGTATACAGTCTGGACCAGAAGACTTGCTTTTAATAAGTGATTTAAGTTGCTTCACTACTCCTAGGATATTTACTTCTACGTTTGGTATACAGTCTGGACCAGAAGACTTGCTTTTAATAAGTGATTTTAGTTGCTCCACTACTCCTAGGATATTTACTTCTACGTTACTCATGTTGGCAGCTGTTCTTGATGCGAATTCTGGAATATTTACTTTGTCTTCTTTTGTGAAGGCATTTCGGAGTGTCACGTGCTGTGACGTACCCACCGCGGCCTTTCTTTCTCGCGGGCCTCGATGCGACGTCCAGTTTTCTGTGCACGGTTGTGAGACCTCTGCCAACATGCTCCCGCACTTTCATTCACTGGTTAATGTATTAAGTTACTTCAGCTACCTCGCCTTTAAGTGTTGCAGAGTGTATTTATTAAAATCATCCAACGGCTCGGTGGAAGGTTACTCGTGCGGATACAGTGAGAAAATTCTTGTGTGGGTCTAGCAAGCGATGATGATTCAGAAACCTTCACTCTGGGTTCACATTAATGAATCGATGGAGTATTCGTGAGTAGAATTTTTGTTCACAATACTAATAATGGAATAAGTTTACGCACCCTGAATTTCGGCAGCAGCAGGAGTGTAGACGGATTACAATTAATACTTACCAGACAACGCTCCAACGACCTACGTTAACCGCGGTGTCTTATCAAGTGAGAACATGTGACACAGACGCTAATGACTCGACCGCCGAGAGTAGACTTTAAATTTAGCGTACCATTTGCGTTCTGCAACAGAAGTCTCCTGACTACCGAACACGGTTATCAATCTTGTCATTATCAACAACACTGCATTCTGCATCCACTCATGACAACTATCTACGGTAAAAAGTTTAATGTCAGACACAACATTCTTTCTACGCGATGAATACAGTTCAAACGCACGAATGAGGAAAGCCATCCTAGTTCGGCGGCTGAAGCACTGATCGCGGTCTCTAAGTGGCTAAGGTTGGTTGGTTGGTTTGGGGAAGGAGACCAGACAGCGTGGTCATCGGTCTCATCGGATTAGGGAAGGGTGGGGAAGGAAGTCGGCCGTGCCCTTTCAGAGGAACCATCCCGGCATTTGCCTGGAGTGATTTAGAGAAATCATGAAAAACCTAAATCAGGACGGCCGGACGCGGGATTGAACCGTCGTCCTCCCGAATGCGAGTCCAGTGTCTAACCACTGCCCCACCTCGCTCGGTAAAGTGGCTAAGGAAATGAGAGTTTATTTTCTTTGCCTGTCTAGAACTTCTCCTGTCAACTGGTGTGTCTTAAACTCGTATCGACTCAGCTCACAAGGAAAGAAGAGAATTATCCGTGTCCTTTCATCTTCCGTAAGATGAAATATTCCCTTCACTCAGCGACGTGGAAGGTTCCTAAAGCCTAGCACTAAGAGCGCTATACTGCAAGACAATTAATTCAGAGAAACCTGGATCGAGTTCTAGCGCCAGATTTAATGCAGCTGCTGCTGCCAATCTCAGCACCGTTTTTAAGTAATTTCTCAAAGCCATGCAAGCATATCCAGGCTCGTTACACGTATCGTTTCATAAACATAAAACTAAATCAGTTAAAACCCACAGAAAAGAGTTGCAAGAATCGCATTTTAGGATAAAAGACAAACTTGCAGCTGTAATCAAAGTATCAGGCTGTTAAACGTGGCCGGCCGGGGTGGCTGAGCGGTTCTAGGCGCTACAGTCTGGAACCGAGCGACCGCTACGGTCGAAGGTTCGAATCCTGCCTCGGGCATGGATGTGTGTGATGTCGTTAAGTTAGTTAGATTTAAGTGGTTCTAGGTTATAGGGGACTGATGGCCTCAGCAGTTAAGTCCCATAGTGCTCGGAGCCATTTGAACCATTTTTTTGCTAAACCTGTGAAAATAAAATAAATAAATAAATAAATAAATAGAGGTTGAAGTCAGGAAGGATTCACAAAAAGAAGAACAATCACTCAAGTCGGGAAACGATGATATATCTTTAGTTTTGGAACAAAGGAGTCGCGTCCATGTCCGGTAAGTTTACATCTTGCGGTGAGCAATATTCAATCATGCACTTTTAGGCGTCTTTCAAATGTCGACTTAAATAAATAAAAGCAACAGCATTTTTTTGAAACTTCATAAGAGTAAGAGAAAATTAAGCCAGTAAACAAAGTGCAGAAAAGACTGTCAACAAGCAGTCGTTGGAGCAAATTCGGAAAATGGACTTTAGCAACTGATTATTGTCGATACCTGATGATGAGATAACAACATGTTTTTAAAATAGTGACTGCTGGCGATTCATTCTATCTCCCATCATTACTACATTCGCGGAAGTTTGCCAACATTAATGATACACAATAATTCAAACAAGACAACAATATAATTAAGATATGTGCAATATGTTACGCCTACGATAATTGGTGGTTTGGTTTGAGGCGCGCTGTAGGAAGGTCCTTAGTGCCCTTACCTGTGTTATTTTTAAATAAGTTTAACTAAAACACATTTACTGCAGGTATATTATAATGGGCAGTGAACTACTAAATACACCACACGCAAAGACGTGGAACCATGAAATGGAATCAATGGTTTGTTTTTCGGATACACATCACATCCACGGCGGAGAACGGAGTGATGTGGTGTAGAAATCACAGTCCTCAGGCCAGCAGGTGCCACAGACCAGCCCGCATGCAGACTGCTGCAGGCGCCCACCTACCCGAGAGCAACTACGCAGCTTTCAGGGAACCCACGTGTCGATAGTACAGCGATAATCACTCTCTTTGGGCAGGTGGCCTTTCGGTTCCAATTTTATGGGCCACACGTCGGAAGGGTATTTAACGTAAGCTTCAGTCTTGCAAAGAATTTTGTTGTACCCGAAAATGCAGGTCGATGTTGTTATAGTCTGTCAGCAAACTGATCAGGCAACATGCGAGTCCCCACCCACTTTACGAACTATGTCACACGTAGCAGGTGCAGTTTACGATCTTATACCGGCCCTTTCGTAGAGAGCCGTTCAAATGAGTGGCGACGCCGTGCTCAGATACACCTGGAGTATATTTTCCACTAAATGTATTAAATTACAGAATACGGAAGTTAGTAACTACTGTCACTAAAGGGAGAAACATGTCGACAGAATCAACGGTAATCACAGCACGCTGACTGCACTGCTAGATGGGAAACTGACAATCACATTGTACGGCACTTGTACAGTTCTTCCGGGAAAGGGCACTTCCAACACCACAAGCGCTGCTCCCATTGCAATTTACAAATTATACAGTTGCTTTGTAGATTCCTTTCACATCTTGTTTGGGTTGTTATTTAACTAACAACGATGTCACTACAGAAAAAGCGCTAACTTCATTAGATAAAACTTACAAAAAAAAAGTACAATTCTCAGAAAATAGTCAATCGCCCTTTAAGTACTGTACTACCGTACAGAATCATCCTCCGAATGCCTCCATTCGGAGTATCTGCATTACAAAACAGATAGCAACTTTTAAAAATGATGCTGGGTGTTTATAACTCTACACGTTCTTCGCCAAATTATCGCTTTCATGCGCCTGACTTCGGGAAACATTGGGACTCCACAAGGCATTAATCGGCTTCGGGAAAGATGTCAGTGTCATTTGACTATGCATACTCAACGGTCTTCAAGGAGTTTGTGAGAGTTGGGCGGGGAGTAACTCTTATGCAGAGGTGGCCGCGCGCTTAGAGGCGGCCTGTCCTGATTGAGCGGCCCCTCCCGCTGGAGGTTCGAGTCATCCCTCGGGCATGGGTGTGTGTGTTGTTCTTAGCGTAAGTTACTTTTAGATAACTTTTGTAGTCCTGTCTTCCTCAGTTGCGTGTAATATTATGGTATATTGATAATTTTTACTTATGGACCGTCTGATAGTTTTATTCAGTTGCTGTCAGACGGTCCATAAATATATATGCTGATTGCACAATGTCGTTCCGTTCTCTGAAAGAATCCAGAGCTCCACTGAGCCATCATTTAAATGAGTTATATTGATCGTGACCGGGCCAAATATCTTACGAAATAAGCGTCAAACGAAAAAACTGCAAAGAACGAAACTTGTCTAGCTTGAAGGGGGAAACCAGATGGCGCTATGGTTGGCCCGCTAGATGGCGCTGCCATAGGTTAAACGGATACAACTGCGTTTTTTAAAATAGGAACCCCCATTTTTTTATTATATATTCGTGTAGTACGTAAAGAAATATGAATGTTTTAGTTGGACAACTTTTTTCGCTTTGTGATAGATAGCGCTGTAATAGTCACAAACACATGGCTCATAATTTTTGACGAATAGTTGGTAACAAGTAAGTTTTTTTTTAAATTAAAATACAGAACGTAGGTACGTTTGAACATTTTATTTCGGTTCTTCCAATGTGATACATGTATCTCCAGCTTATCAATCGTTCTAAAGTTGCCCTCTTCTAAACTCTGCCACTTGTATTACGAGAGAATGGAAAAACTACAAATCCTAGCCGTCATGCAGAGAACCGGACACGGATCACTGTGAAAATCCGTTCGGTACATCATCTGCTGATTGCACACTGTCGTTCCGTTCTCTGAAAGAATCCAGAGTTCCACTGCGCCATCGTTTAAATGAGTTGTCAGAATGTGTTGACAAACAAAAGGGACTCAGAGGAAGAAGGGACTGTGTGTGCTAGCGGCATAAAGCAAACAAACAAGGCAGGTAGCGAGCGGCGCGAGTTGTGATTGCTGAGGCTGCTGCGGCGACTGCGGCAGGTGGTCGCTTTGCGGCCAGGGGCGAAGCGTGTCAAGGTCGCCAGCCATCATCGCCAAATACAGCTATATGGGACGCGCTCCCTTGTGACACACACCGAGATGCCCGACCGGCTTCACTGACTACGTGATACATCATCCACATAAGGCGCGCTCTGTTTACTGTATTTTTCGTTGCTAGATAACAAAAATAAAACCCCGCATATTAAGAACAGAGACCAAAACATTCTAGCAGTTTAACAAAAAACACCACAAAATCTTTTACAACATAAGTAAACGGGACGACTTGCATCTTATTACCACGCAAATACTTTCTGCTAGTATATACTTGCACGTTACACATTAGACGGATTTACCAAAAACGCCCACTACTGTTAATTAGTACGTTACATGTTCCATACATCATTTGAAGCATTCTTTTGTCGATATCATGTGATAAGAGTCAGTTTAGAGGATATATATGCGTGATTTGTTTTAACATTAATTAAAATATAATTATTTAGTTCTTCTAACGCAACTATACTTAAAAACAAATTTTTCCACTGGCTAAGAGTTTTCAAAGAGAAATTCGTCAGTGGAATACAAGGAGTTGTCCAGGAGAAATGATTTTAAGTTTGATTTAGAATTTTCTTTTAATTTAAAACTTGTTTCGCTACGTGTCCGACATTTTATGATATTGGGCAAGTGATCACAAATTTTTGTTGCTGCATAGTGAACATATTTCTGAGCGACTGACAGATTTAATAATGGGTAAAAGAGATCATTTTTCCCTCTTGTGTTGTAGGTATGGACATCATTGTTTCTTTTCTAATTTTGCAGGTTTATTTACGACTAATTTCACCAGCGAATACATGTATTGTGACTGCGCAGTTTAAATACCTCCGTCCTTGAAGAGGTACCCGCATGACGTCCATGGCTCGCTTTTATGCAATCAATACTTTCCTTCAAAGTGAATTACCATAGAAAATTATTCCGTAAGACGTTGTTGACTGGAAATATGCAAATTATGACGCGAGGTTTACATGTTTGTTTCCAAGATTAGCAATTATACGAAGAGCAAAGGTAACTAAAATTAATTGTTTGAGAATCATTGTAATACGCTTCTTTCAGTCCAAGTTTTCATAAATATGAACACCCAAAAATTTAGAGCATTCTACCCTATTTGCTGACTCCTACTCACATGCTACATCAGTTGTTGGTAAGACACTATTTGTTGTACAGAACTAAATATAGTGTGGTTTTTCAAAATTTAGTGTAAGTCCATTTTCTGTAGGAGTGGACCCAAAATTGAACCCTATTGGACTTCGTAGGTGATCTCTCTGCAGTCACTAAAATCTGGTACCCTGTCAACATTGTTTGAATTCTCGTCGGCTTTTCTGTTTTCAGTCGTTTCTTAATTACTTCAAAATTCATGGAGATATGTTCTGTCTATGCACCTAAATGAAAGGCAGTTTGTTGATTGCCATACGTGTTTCGCTTTGTTTCATTTGTGGAGCATCTTCAGTGCCTGTAATGCACATTAATTTTTTTACATTTAATAAATGTATTATGTAGTAGTTAATATATATTACTACGTTACATTTTGTCATTCTTTTTTCTTTTTTTAGATTAGAATAAACTTTTGTAGCACAAATTTCGTGACGTGAATTTATCGTTCAGTGTTATTTACGATTTCCAGTGCTGTTAACCCGTACGTGTGCTCCGGAGATGTGTTCATTAGTCCCCAGGCTCCAGCTGGTCGATTTCCGACGTGTTTTCACCCACAAGCGAAACACGTATGGCAAGTAACTAATTGCCTTTCATTTAGCTGCATAGTCGGAACATACCTCCATGAACTGTTTGAATTAATTATTCAGCATAAGTTTTTGCATTTCGTTTGTTAAGTATGATTCAATCCAGTTGTGTGTAAAACCATCAGATCCATAAAACTCGAGTTTTCCTACGAGGGCAACATGATCTGCACATTCAACGCCTTGGAAAGATCACAAAAAATTCCAGCCAGTACGTTTTATTATTTATGGCTTATACAGTTCGATAAATGAACGTACAAACTGCATTCTCAGTCGAGCATCCATTCTGGAATGCGTTGTGAGAGGTTCTAAATAAATTGTTTCTACTTAAGTGTGAGACTGCTCTAGTACATTACTTTTCGAATATTTTGGAAAGAGATGTCAATAAGGAAATTGGGCAAATTCCCCTGTGCCAGTGATGTATTACACGTATTATTAAGGACCTTACTAAGTTGGTACAGATTTTCGAAATCCTGTTTGAAATTCCAACAAACTCCACATGAGCTTCCGTTTTCTTAGAATTTTTAGAATTATATTTCTTTCACTGCACGATATTGATAATGCTTCTAGTTGCTTAAACTTTCGCAGAATGGAACTTTAATATATTCTGTTGCTTCTTCAACTGAATCATTTAACCCTATTTTTGCATCTACATATGGAAAGTAATTGTTAAAAGTACACGCAACTTGCGAATTACCAATCACAGCATTGTCATTTTGTTTACATGTTATGGTATCCTGTACACTGACTAGCTATCCTGTCTCCTGTTCGACGATATCTCACACAGTGTTAATCTTACTCCCAGCATTATTTATTTGTCAGGACGTGCATATTATTTGATATTTTAATGACTTTTCTTGAAATATTACAGTATTTTTAGTAGTATGCAACTAATGTCAGATCTTTGCTTTCTCTGGCCTTTATATAAATTTTCCTCTCCCTCTTACGTGAGGTTTCAATCCCCTTCGTTATCCATGACACACTTTTTCTTTTTTGATGATCTTCTGGACAACTGTTTACGAAAGCAACCTTTAAATACTGAAGCAAATTTACTATGTAATAAATTGAATCTGACGTTAGCATCTTTCTCTCTCTCTCTCTCTCTCTCTCTCTCTCTCTCTCACACACACACACACACACACACACACACACACACACTGCATCTCATTCTCATTAATGAGCCTCAATGCTCTGTATGAATCAGCCTCAGGACTGTAAGGTGCTATGTTGTTTATTTCAATTAATGGTGTGTCATGATCATTCAGTCCATTAACAATTCACTACACAGTATTTGTTTCAGTCTGAGCACTGTCTATAAAAATGTTAGCAATCGGGCTGCTACAGTCTTAGTGCTCACGAGTTGGAAAATTAACTACTGAAATTAGAAGGAAACATCCATATAAAGATTCTAGTTTATTTTCCTGAACGTATCTTTTAATAAATCGACACTGACATCTCCACAACTACTTTTTCTTCTTGTCCGTCAGGCAGCTCAATAATGCATCTAGACTTCTCACAAATAGCTGGAAGTTTCCTTGACGGGATCTGTAGACAGTTACAATTACGAGAGAAGTATTCTGCAGTAACAGTTCAAAAGCATATGCTTCTAGATTCTGATCCAACACAAAAACTATTTGTTTCAATATTTTTCACTTATAACTCTACACGAGAATGATGCAAGTCTATAATCACTGATATTTGACTTCTCCATCCCTTTGGTTACGAGATGTGCAGGGAGACACAAAACACAATACACTATGTGACCAAAGGCATCCGGACACCCCCAAAAACACACGTTTTTCTTATTAAGTGCATTGTGCTGCCACCTACTGCAAGATACTCCATATCAGCGACTTCAGTAGTTATTAGACATCGTGAGAACAGAATGGGGCGCTCCACGGAACTCACGGATCGAACGTGGTCAGGTGATATGGTGTCACATGTGTCATACGTCTGTACGCGAGATTTCCACACTCCTAAACATCCCGAGGTCCACGGCGTCCGATGTGATAGTGAAGTGGAAACGTGAAGGGACGCGTACAGCACAAAAGTGTACAGGCCGACCTCGTCTGTTGACTGACAGAGACCGCTGACAATTGAAGAGCGTACTACGACAGGCGTGAGGTGAGAAAACTTGGATTTCATGGTTGAGCGGCTGCTCACAAGCCACAGATCACGCTGGTAAATGCCAAACGACGCCTCGCTTGGTGTAAGGAGCGTAAACATTGGACGACTGAACAGTGGAAAAACGTTGTGTGGAGTGACGAATCACGGTACACAACGTGGCTATCCGATGTCAGGGTGTGGGCACGGCGAATATCCGGTAAACGTCATCTGCCAGCATGTGAAGTACCAACAGTAAACCGAGCGAGGTGGCGCAGTGGTTAGCACACTGGATTCGCATTCGGGAGGACGACGGTTCAAACCCGCGTCCGGCCATCCTGATTTAGGTTTTCCGTGATTTCCCTAAATCGCTCCAGGCAAATGCCGGGATGGTTCCTTTGAAAGGGCACGGCCGACTTTCTTCCCCGTCCTTCCCTAATCCGCGGAGACCGATGACCTCGCTGTTTGGTCTCCTCGCCCCAAACAACCCAACCCCAAACCAATAGTAAAATACGGAGGCGTTGGTGTGGTCGTGTTTTTCATGGAGCGGGCTTGCACCCCTTGCTGTTTTTTGTGGCACTGCCACAGCACAGACCTACATTGATGTTTTAAGCACCGTCTTGCTTCCCATTGTTGAAGAGCAATTCGGGGATGGCGATTGAACCTTTCAACACGATCGAGCACCTGTTCTTAATGCACACCCTGTGCGGAGTGGTTACACGACAATAACATCCCTGCAGTAGAGTGGCCTGGACAGAGTCCTGACCTGAATGCAATAGAACACCTTTGGGATGTTTTGGAATGCCGACCTCGTGCCAGGACACACCGACCGACATCGGTACCTCTCCTCAGTGCACCACTCCGTGAAGAATGGGCTGCCATTCCCCAAGAAATCTTCCAGCACCTGATGGAACGTATGCCTACGAGAGTGGAAGCTGTCATCGAGGCTAAGGGCGGGCCAGCACCATACTGAATTCCAGCATTACCGATGGAGGGCTCCACGAACTTGTAAGTTATTTTCAGCCAGGTGTCCGGATACTTTTGACCACATAGTGTATCACTTTCAAATTTACCACATCTTCTAGGCATACAAGAAGCTCACTTATCTTGTTATTCAACTACCTAATGTTTTGATGAAATAAATAAATTTTATTTTTCTGGAAACTGTTACATATATTATGGTCCTGTTGTGCCCTCATTTCTTTCAGTGCTAGCTGTCTGCAACCTGACTCTAACCTAAAATATTTGCCCCTTTGACTCCGGTTACCCCACGGGTTTTGTCTTGTGTGCTTGTAGGCCCCCTTACATTTTCTGCAAGATGTTCAGCTAATCTTTCCTTCCCTCTCCTATTGACAAGCAGGCCATTCTCTCCCCATTGCTGCAACAGACGCAGCAAAGATATGAGACTTCGTTTCAGTCCAAAGCAATCCGCTCAGCTCTTTGCTAACATGGCTAACCTAGAGCTGGTTACGGCACTATAAAATCTCCACAAATCCCAAACGAGTGAGTGCTGCTGCTTCTATTTCCTCCAGGCCCCCCTTAACGCTATCTTGTAAGTTCCTAGCCAAACTGTTTCCTGCCCCTCTTACTATTAAGTGCCTTATCCTCTCCATCAAAATCCTTGAGTAAGGCCACTATGTCCTCTTGGCACTAGGTTTCACGATGCTTGTGATCTGGTATTCTACATCTAGCTTTTCCTGCAGCATGTGGCCCACACCTCTCCCGTGACTGCAACATAGCAGTAAGCCTCTTTTCTCTGAAAGTGACTTTTGTAACGATCTTGCTTTAAAGTCGCTTCTCCGAGTCTGCTATACTCTACTTAGCTCAAAAAATGGTTGAGGCACTTCTCCCAACTGAGGTAACTACAAATAAAACTGATGGATAACCAGAATTTGAAATGTGATTTACAAGTTTTTCTCCTTTTGCGTATTATGTCACCTTCTTTCAGCTCCCACTGTTTCTTTCCCCCTTCAACCTATCTAATCCGAAACAACAGCACAAATCTCTCTCTCCTGCCCACGATTTTCTTGTCTACATAATCTACAAATACATGGAATAACTTTAGTGGCTTCCTCGCTGCGTTCACCCCTGTGCAACATCAACCCATAATCCTGACATGTTTCTCCCATACGGATTAACTTACAACAAAATCCACACTTGTCACACACGAGAAAATGATACGACATCTTTCTACAAGAAACTTCAGATTTTGGTAAGATGTAAACTACAAGAAAGCGTTGGGTACATGAACTAACAAGAGCAAGTTATCGGTGAATGCCTGAGCGCAGAATCATCGTAGCGACATGGGGCGCAATAAGCTAATAGGCCTACTAGTGTTTCCTTCGGTAGATTGGTACTTGGAGCAGCGGAAAAATATTCCATGTTGAGATGTGTCACACTGCAAGATGTGGAACAGACGCGTGTGAACCTGAAGTATGCCGTATAAATGAAATTTACCAATGTGCAGCATGAACACTGAAATTCAGGAGAATTAGTGTGATCGTCTAGGGCTCAAACCACTGGATTCAGTTAACGTCGAAATGAATGCAGGTTCTACGAAAGCATCGTTCAAAACATAATGATTCCACAATATGGTAACCATTTGGAACTGAACCTTTCCTGGGTCAGTACGACACTCCAGCTTTCCACAAAACAAAGACAATCACATCGACATCCTAGAAACGTAACTTGGTACACTGATCTGCTCAAAGCCCGGACTTCAGCACCATGTAACATCTTTAAGATAAACTAGAGAGTTCTATTACGTGACAGCAGTTCACTCACAACACAGTAAACAACTACTTACTATGTTCCATGAAACAAATTACACCTCCACTGTGTTAAAAGTTAGCAGAGAGCCATTCCCAAAGATTAGATCAGGAATTGTGCTAATAGTGAACGACGGTCCAGTATGCTTTTAGCTACACAGAAGGCATCTTCTGATCGGACTGAAATGGGTGATGGAGACTTTTGGTCACACAGTGTATTCAAGCAAACAAGCATCCGTCCGGTTGAAATACCACCAGCATAAACATTGTTTGCGTCGATCCATATCAG
Source organism: Schistocerca piceifrons (assembly GCF_021461385.2). Classification (NCBI taxonomy): domain Eukaryota; kingdom Metazoa; phylum Arthropoda; class Insecta; order Orthoptera; family Acrididae; genus Schistocerca; species Schistocerca piceifrons. Next base: position 754,299,596 of record NC_060138.1, read on the forward strand.
AGTGCAATAATATTGTGGCAAATGAACATTCATTGCAGAGCAAGTTTTTCACACAATATAACAGTGTATACATAGGCTATTTTAGTGAAAGGAACTCTGAAGCAAACAGATAAATGTGCAAAAGTCAAATCTATTAAGATTCTTGATCATAGTAAAACTAGAAAAGACGTCGTAACTAGTGAACTGTGGAACATGTATACTCATGCTGTAGCTTTTTTACTTTTTGAAAAATACCGAACATCCAGGTTTAAGTGAATATCACCAGAGTACAACCAACTGTTGAACAATCTCACTTTTTTACATGTTCGAAGAGACAGATTCGTGCTGTTCCAAACGTGGCTCCCATACCACAGCATTTCAATTATGGAGTACTGAATTTAGTTACATCTGCTTTGAAATTCAGGCACATAAGTGCCTCACTCCTGACTCGCATTTACAAAACTGAAACTATCTTCAGATTAAATTGATCAAAATTACAAATAAACAATTATTAATTGCTATTCATTTGGTACAAGGTAAATGCATAATCCCACAATTTTGGAGTGCTCTTTCAAATGGAGGAGTGGTATATTGATAACAGAATGAAGTCAATTTTTTTACATAAAAACGTAGTAAACACTAGGTTGCTCTTTCACATACACGTAAAAGTATTACTTTTATCTGTCTTCTGTAAAACGACTTACAGGATATAGTAGGCTTCAGCAGCAGTTAGACACTATTAACCTGTGCTTCTTTGGTGTGGCAAGCATCTGCTCCTAACAGGTTAATAATGGAAAGTTTAAAAGGTTGGATAGCCGTTACAAACATTATGTTTTTCGTGCTCTCAAAGAGTTTTGAAATATAGCTGCTTTCACTTGACCCGACTGTCAGTTTTACAGTTGAGAAAGAGGACAAATAGGGTGTATAGTCTCTTCTCCGACAAGGTTACAGCAACCGCAGCCAAGCTCAGATTGGAGAAAGATCGCAAAAGAAATCGGCCGTCTACACTTACAAAGGAACCATCCTGGTATCTGTCGTAGGAAACCGAAATCAGGAGAGATGAATGCGGTTATGTGCCATACTGCTACCAAAAGTAAGCCTAGCAACTTAATCATACGCCATCTCTCTCGGTTTTTGAGATTTTATGACTTTGGATATGTATTATAACTAACGTAACCAAACGTCCGCTTTGGGCGAGACAGTCCCGCTTTCGGGCTGTCCAACCCGTTGTCCCCAGCCAGAGCAAAAATGACCCTCATTTGAAAGCAGAGAAAACGATAATTGATTAGACGTACCCCCTAAATGAATATATTCATCACATTCAAAACGCGCAGGATTTTAGATTGATTCCATATTTCTGGATTTCCGGAAGGCTTTTGGCACTATATCACACAAGCGGCTTGTAGTGAAATTGCATGCTTATGGAATATCGTCTCCGTTCTATGACTGGATTCATAATTTCCTGTCAGAGAGGTCACAGTTCGTAGTAATTGACGCAAAGTCATTGAGTAAAACAGAAGTGATTTCTGGCGTTCCCAAGGTGATGTAATAGGTCCTTTTGCTGTTCCTTCTCTATAAAATGGATCAATTGGCTCTAAGCACTATGGGACTTAACATCTGAGGTCATCAGTCCCCTAGACTTAGAACTGCTTAAACCTAACTGACCTAAAGACATCACACACATCCATGACCGAGGCAGGATTCGAACCTGCGACGTAGCAGCAGCGCAGTTCCGGTCTGAAGCGCCTAGAACCACTCGGCCACAGCGACCGACCCTTCTCTATATAAACGATTTGGGAGACAATCTGAGCAGCCGTCTTAGGTTGCAAATGACGCTATCGTTTATCGACTGGTAAAGTCATCAGAAGATCAAAACAAATTGCCAAACGATTTAGTAATGATGTCTGTATGGTGCGAAAATTGAAAATTGACCCAAAATAATGAAAAGTGTCAGGTCATCCACGCCAGTGCTAAAAGAAATCCGTTAAAATTCACCTACACGATAAATCAGCCAAATCTAAAGGCCGTAAATTCAACTAAATACCTAGTAATTACAATTACAAACAATTTAAATTGGAAGGAACACACAGAAAATGTTGTGCGGAAGGCTAACCAAAGACTGTGTTTTATTGGCAGACACTTAGTAAATGTAACAGATCTACTAAGGACACTGCCCACACTACGCTTGTCCGCCCTCTTTTAGAATACTGCTGTGCGTCGTGGGATCCTTACAGATTGGACTGACGGAGTACATCGAAAAAGTTCAAAGAAGGGCAGCACGTTTTGTATTATCATGAAATAGGCGAGAAAGTGTCATTGAAATGATACAGGAATTGTGATGGACATCATTAAGTCAAAGGCATTTTTCCTTGCGGAGGAAACTTCTCACGAAATTCCAGTCATCAACTTTCTTCTCCGAATGCGAAAATATTATGTTGACACCGACCTACACAGGGAGAAACGATCACCACGATAAAAAAAGGGAAACAAGAGGTCGTACGGAAAGATATGAGTGTTCGTTATTTCCGCTCGCTATACGAGATTGGAATAATAGAGAATTGTGAGGGTGATTCGATGAAACCTCTGTCAGGCACTTAAATGTGATGTTCAGAGTATCGATGTAGACGTAGATGTAGAGGTATAGTGTACAGAAGATCAATCCTCTGAAGGTAATTAGGGTACAATTTTGTTGTTGAGATGTTATTTTATGTAGTGAGCAATCCGTTACGGCTACTCTGGAAGCTTATTACGTGGTGATGGATTTGCTACTGTGTCCAGTTTAAGTAGCTTATTTATATTAGAGTATCTACCGGGTGACAGTTATTGACCTATATGAAATAAAACCGTCATAACTTCTGAACGGTTTGCGTTAGGACGTTCAAACTGTACGGCTGGCCGCGGGGCATGATGGGAATTAGCGTGTGCATGCATTGTTTGGTTTACCGAAGAAGCTCACTTTCACTGGATGGGTTCGTCAATGAGCAAAACCGGCGCATCTGGGGGACTGAGAATCCGCATTTCCCGAACGAGAAGTCTCTTCACACTCAACAGGTGACTGTGGCGTGCAGTGTCCAGTCACAGAATAATCGGTTCGATATTCCTTAATGGCACGGTGACTACCGAACGGTGCGTGAAGGTTTTGGTAGATGATTTCTTCCCCATTATCCAAAGTGACCCTGATTTCGACTAGATGTGGTTCACGCAAGACGGAGCTCGACCCCATCCAAGCAGGAGAGAGTTTCATGTCCTGGAGGAGCACTTTTGGGACGGCATTCTGGCCCTGGGGTACTCAGTGACCGCTGGTAAGAGCCTCGACTGGCCGCCATATTCTCTGGATCTGAACACATGTAACTCTATTTTGTGGGGCTATGTTAAAGACAAGGTGTACAGCAATAAACCCAAAACCATTGCTGAGCTGAGAACAGCCATTCAGGAGGTCATCGACAGTATCTACGTTCCAACATTTCAGCGGATGATGTAGAATTTCGCTATTCGTCTGCGCCACAGCATCGCCAATGACGACAGTCATATCGAATATGTCATACCCTCAATTCTAGTATCTGTAGTGACGTTTACATGTTGAATAAAGTGTGTGCACTCCGCATTCTGCAACTAACTTACGTTTTTTTCATATAGTTCAATAATTGTTACCCTGTACATTTGTTAAGAATAAAATTTCAGCTGAGTGCGAAATTTGCAAACAATAACAAATAAAAGAATTAGGTGCTTCAGATGCAGGTGTAATTTAGGTACATTATCATTGTTTTTCATTTCCACAAAACATGTTTGTTTCGAACCAGGAATGGAATGACTGAAGCAATTTTTTGGGAAACGTATACAATACTAAAACAATCAGATTGGAAAGAAAACAGTAATATGTGCACTGTGTTAATTATCTCATATTCGCTTTTCTATGTGAGGCATATGGAACAGCGACAGGAAGACTTTAACTGGTGTGTTTTGGCGCACAGCACTATCAGAGGGCAATCTTTCTATAGGCAGCGTCGACCTCTATGTGATGTCCATACTCAGCCCTGAAGGAGCACTGTGGCTACGTGCGCTGCTACAACCCAGACGGATCGTTCCAGGCATTTACCAACAATGACTGACTATCACTGTTGCACTCAGAACGAAAGCGAAGTCCGAGTGCCTCACATCAGACAAAGCAACGAAGTCTCATACTTCTGACTTGCTCGTCTGTCCTCCTAGTCAATGCTAAAAGCACACACTTGCCAAGAACGTCTGTTTCTAAAAGCATTCCAATCCTAACTAACGTTTAGTTTGCGATATCTGCAAACTCCGTGTCCTGTTGAGATATAAATCTTGTTAGGTCGCTTCGGCTCTCTCTTCCATTGTACTAGTATCGTCCTGAACTACAGACGGAACACACGCTGGGTGCCAGTGTGGTCTCCGGGGCTACTACAATGCAGTCTGAGTCGCCTGGAGCCTTATTGTCTGGGGAAACACATTCTTCACTGTCTCCAGGAGGGATTTTGGTGTCCCAGGCATCTTACCACCTGAACTGTAGACATCCACAGAAACAACATCCTCTCACTTCTCAGAGCCGTTAATAACATGCCATCGCTTGTTTTTTTTGTTTTTTTTTTTGTTTTTTTGTTTTTCTGTCAAACCTTATCGCTCTGTTGACGTGACCAATATTCAGGTCTTTTGTTGATTCCGACGTATAACAGACATATTTGTAAGGAGCTCTACTTAACATTTGTTTTCATATATTGCACGGGATATAGCAAATTCACCTGAACCATTTCTAATGAATAAATTTCATTCTTTAAGTATGAGTAGCGGAGTATCTGGATACAATTTGCGTATCTGACTGGCTTCGATTGCCTATTGGGTACGAACATTGTGGTTCTGGCACATGTATCTGAATTCGAGTAATGCTGACATCACTGACTTTGACTTAACTACTTTTTCGCCTAATTGTCTACGCACCACACACTTTCTTCCAAGAACGGGCCTATGCGTGAGTTTTCAGGAGGAAAAGGCAGATATGTCCGCAAATTCAAAAGACTTTGTAAACATAAATTTGTATATGTTCTTAAATATTTTTATTGCAGTATCTGTTCATATAAATTATTATTTTCTTACTATTGCTGAACCCACCCGCACGTCAGTTCTGTTCAAGTTTAAAACAAATATGTGGTGAAATCCAAAGCTCTGTTCCCTGAGAACTGTCAACACCGACGTGCATTAAACCTAAGAACCAAACTACACAGAAGAAGATGATTGGAGTAAAAGTTGTCCTTTTCTATAGTGTGCGTTAACTGAGTTTCTGCTGTGGGTCGTAGAGATCTTACAATGGAGACGTTCCTCTCTCATTCGAAGAAAATCAGCTATAACGTTAAGCGTGCGGCTTTCTGTTACTTCAACAAATATAACAATACTTTTGCGGTGATTGATATAACAAAGGGGCGATTATGGGTTACTTAAAAATTCCAGTGAATTTGTACCAGGCACGTAAACCCTAAAACCCTATCCGCATTTTACGCCGCTCATGTCCGAATCCTGTTCCTTAATCGTTGCTTTACGGTGCTAATCTGTGTTATTTTAAGATTACTTGGACCTGGTAATCAACTGTTGGTTAACTACTACATTTTATTTAAAAACCAGTATCTTTCTGCTACACAAAACCCTCATGTCTATGACAGCGTTTGAAAATAAAGGCTTTGTCTTAAAGCATGACAGACACCCGTCAATGATGCTCGTTTTCTCACGTGGAGGAAACTGTAATTTGAAATAGGTACAAACATTTAACGGAGGACTTGACAGTATATTTAAGAAACGCTTCTTGTTAGTGTTATAAGATTATGAAGTAAAATTTCACCTTCTAATTATCACATTTGCGAATACTTAATGTTACACATTCCATTTTGATATTAATCAGTTCCTTTTTGCCGAATGAAAGATATCAAATGGAAGTAAACTTTTAAAAACTAAGTTTGTCGTAAACAGGTGACGAACACTACTACAAATATCATCTACTCTTGTTTTAAGACATGTTTTACACCATTGTGGATCTCCTGACTATAAATCTGTGGACAACACGTAGGTTGTCTGAAAAACTATTCCGAGAAATAACACGATGGGCCTCGAGCATATTCGCAAAAAGGTAGCACGGAGATGAAGCTTCCCTTCACTGAAGACGTAACATATTATTAGGAGTGTATCACAAAATAATAAGTTGTTTCATGACTGTTGGCCTGATAGTTTGGAAATGAAGCCGTGCGTCTAGTGGTAATTAGGAACTAAAAGCTTTTCAACTGACAAGGACTAAAGGAAGATATGAGCGAGGCACTAGCTTCGGCAGTCATCGTCGTACATGTACTCGGTTCTAAGCATTTGGATAAAACAGGAGGCGGCAAACTCAACACTACATCTGTAATCTGTTTTGAATCAGCTGGCATCTGACGTCTACGGTCCAGAGTTGCGACGGCGTCGCGGCAAGTACTGCCTTTAAGCAACCACCATACCGATCCACTCATCGGGGCGATAGAAAATCACTTTAGAGCCTCTACATATAAATGTCAAAATCTGTTATTAATTTTAATTGTGCCCAGAGTTATATTAAGTACTTTAGAACGAGTGAAATTTTCCATTCTGGTAAACATCTTCAAACTAGTTGACTACCAAACTACCTCATTCGGCAACGGATCTTTCCAAAGTTGCGTATCGCAGTGCATTTGGTATGTACGCTGCCTGACGAAAACAGTGAAGCACCCGGAAGAAATTGGCGTATGTCAATGTAGCTTCGTACACGTACACACCATCGGCGGGTATGGAAATAGAGTTGAAATTCTCTGTGACAGGTACAACGGCCATTAGAGTGTTTTAGTGTTGTTAGCACGCCTGGCAGGTTATATAAGGGGCGCGAACAGTGTTGTTCATATGCTAAGTGATCACTGAAAGGTACGGACGCGCTGCGCACTCGTCTGAGACAGCGTTATCCGCACCTGACTGAGTCTGAAATGGGCCTCATTGTAGTTCCCCAATTGCCATATGGTAGTGTAGGGCGGAAACCTACGGAAAGTTCCAATTCTTCCCATTTTTTGGAGAGGCAACAGAGGTGTTACTCTGGCGTCATGGTGTGGGGAACCATTGGGTATGATTTCAAGTCGCGACCGGTAGTGATTGAAGGAACTCTGGCGGCACAACGGTACGTCGCGGACATCCTGCGTCCTCATGCGTCACCTCTCAAGCGACAGAATAGTGGTTCCATTTTTCTACAAAGCAATACTCGTCGACACATGGCATGTCTCCCTATGCACCGTCTGCGAGATGTTGAGCTACTCCTGTGGCCAGCGGGATCCCCAGATGCGTCGCCGATAGAAATTGTGTGGGGCCATCCCGGGCGTCAAGTCCACCTCAGTCCCAGTATCCAGGATATTAAGGACGAGTTACATTACATGTGGGCCAACTTGCCTCAGGAGAGGATATAATGGCTTTATGTTTCCTAATTTTGTCACTATTTGACTGGTACCAAGTACAAAGTTCGAAGTTTCACTCTTTTTAAAAAAAATATGTGAAAATTTTGAAATTCACGTTTGGTAACGATCAATGTAGCATCTTCTCAGTGTCCCTCAGCCGACTACCCCGTAAGGCACGCAAAACTAAACATAATACCGATCTCCAACTGCGACGTCTCATTGAGAACTGGCAGGCCCAATGTTTCGTGCAGCGGGTGGAAGTGACATCACAAAGTGGATCGACAATGCCAGGCTGCCAGTTGAGTGTTGCTGGCGGCACCAAGCCAGCACGCTGTCTGTCAGATGACAACTACTTTAAACCGAACTATAACAAGCATGAACACATGATCATCCAGAAAAAGAATAACAAGCAAACATGTATAGTGCGCTATGTTAAATAAAAATGATCTCAAAATAACACAAATAGACGCAAAACACAGTTAAACAATGAGAAGCAAGAGGTCTGAGAAGATGCAGGTTCCGTTAGGGTTCCTTGGCAAAAGCTAGTAACTTGCGGGTGGGGTCCGGTTTGATGGAAACCATCGGTGCGCGACAATAGCGCGCTTAACCTTTGGCTGGAGCGGTTGCGGGAAGCTGAGGCTGCAGGTAGCGACCGCAAGGAACGCCGACCTCGGCAGGGCGTTCGCGGAACCCGGCCCCCACTTACGCCCACTCGTTTCCAGCCAACAGCCGGATCTCGCACCCCAGCCTTGTTGCGGAAGCCATCTTATAAATAGATCGCGAGAAATTCGATGGAAACTTTGAAGAACGAACCACTGAATTTGCTACTTAGGAAAAACGTGCCCGAATTTCAGTATAATACCAGAGACACTCAACTATAATTACAAAGAACCATATTCTGACTCAAACCACCAACTGCCGAAGAGGTCGGGAGCATAACAAATATCTAAAAGAATAATAAAACTTCTGGGGAAGATGGGGTCATTGCAGAACTAATGAAGTGTGCTAACGAAAATACTATCTTCAAACTGACACATATGTATTACAAGAAAAATGCAAGAAGGAATCATCTTCCAGAAGGTAGGACGTCGGCATTAATATATAGGTCAGTCCACGTGAAATCAACAACTAGTGTGGTTCTTGACATCTCAGATTGTGGTCTTTTTTGTACATTTATATTAATAGTTGTTTGCATGAAAAATCGCAAATTAAAACTTTTCTGTACCTTTCATTTCAGAGTTATTAATTTCTAAAACTTCCAAAATTAAGCGATTTTTGTTATTTTTTGAAACCTTAAAGTCAACATATCTCAAACACTACATTACTTACGGAACTAAGATTTGTACCATTTTATTCAACTTCATATTTGCTTTAAAAGTATGTGCTGCTTGCCGATATACATAACAAAGCGGAATTTTCTCACACCAATTATTTTAAATTTGAAAATTTCAAAATCGCATTTTTTTGTTTTGAAAAAAATGTATGTTTATACTACATAATTTGCTAATGTCATTATGTTGTTCGAGTGGGAACATAAGTATCTCATACACAAAAAAGAAGATTAATCGCACCCTGGGAACTAAGCGGATTATCGTTAATACCAGTGACTTATAAGCCATCCTCAAAGCACTACAGAAAAGAAAGGAAAAGCAAGTCTACACATTTGTGAGTTCCAGCGAGGCTTTAGAATGGACAGACATGCCTTAAGCAACATAATATCCAAGGTCGAATCAAAGGAAAGCTTTCGGAGTTCTTCAAGGTCAAACTCCGAGTCAGGCAGGGAGACGGACTATCCCCTTTGCTCTTTAACTGAGTTTTTGATTAGATGATCAGGGAACTGCGACGAGAAATGTAACAAATGGAAAGGGGATAGCTCTGGAATGAAATAAACAAGAAATACTGGCAGACTTTTGTCAGATCATTAGAAGAGGCGATTAAATAAACCACGCAGCTACAGAGACAAGCGGCAAAAAGCAGTTCTGCATACCTCTGTCTAGAAGAGACAGAATGACGAACATCGAGACAGCTCCCAGATGAATGACAATAGAAGCAGGGAAAATTCCGAAGCTGGAGACACTCAAATATCTAGGAGAATGGAGAGAAACAGGCCTGGACAGAAAAAGAAGTAATGGGAGCACGAATAAAGAAGATAAAATTAGCATAAACACTAACCGTGACCATCTACAACAGGGGAATCTTTCGATCAATGTAAAATTGAGACATTACCAGACAGAGACCCGCTCTGAATCTTTATACAAAGCAGAGAGTCTAGAACTTGTGGAACGAAGAATTCTAAGAAGGATGTTGGAAGCTCAAAAAAATAGGAGACGGTTAATATAGGTGAGTCAGGAAAAAAAGGTACACGCTTTAAGGGGTGGAAGTATTAAAACGTTATACGAACATATGTCCTGTTCTTAACGCTTTCCGAGGAAACTAATGAAACCAGTGAGGAACAGGAAAAAATAAAGGTGGTAGGAAATGAAACATTGTGATCTAATGTTTTGCTTAAATGTCCACATTTCATCACAAAAGATGTTCAAAAAGTCCGCCGTCATCTGCAATGCATTTCGCAGTTCTTGTAGATAGCTGCTGAATGCTGATATGAGCTCATTCGTACGGTACTTTACTTGAGCACACGCATGTAAAATACGAGTGAGAAGTTCCTCCTCTGTGTCCACTCTGCGCCTGAAGACTTCGCTCTTAAGCCAACCCCAAAAGCAGTAATCTAATGCAGCAAGACTGGGTGACATCGGTGGCCAAGAAGTCACTCCATGGCGACCGTACAACGTCCAGGGTACGTTTCAGTGACATACTATGTCGCTGGCCGTACGTGATACGCAGGAGGACCTTAGTGCTGAAAGTGCATATGAGGTCGTGTTGCCACAGGAATATCCTTCAAGTATACTGGTAACACATTTTGAAGGAAATCAAGATACCGTACTCCATTAAGACGGTTATATATAACTGGATAGATGAGTTAGTCATCAATAATACCGCACTGAAATGGACAGTAAAGACAATGTCGCTCTGGTTGTTTCCGCATGTGGGTGCCGGTGAAACGTGCTACTGACGGCGGAGATTTTGAGACAGTTGTGTGTCGGATACGGTTAAGGAAAGGGCATATGTTCATTTGAAGTTTTTTGTTCAGAATCGCAATGCATGTACCTTCCCTCCCGATTTACCTTGTATAGAACATGACTACTCTGCAGTTCACACGTAAGTGCCTGGGTGAGGATTCATCGAACCACCTTCAAGCTATTTCTCTAACGTTCCACTCTCGAACAGCGCGAGGGAAAAACGAACACTTAAATCTTTCAGTGCATGCTCTGATTTCCTTTATTTTATTAGAGTGATCGTTCCTCCCAATGTAAGTGGGTATCAACAAATTTTTTTCACACTCCGAGGAGAGTGATGGAGATTGAACTTTCGCGAAAAGGTCTCGCCGCAGGCAAAAACGCCTTTGTTTTAATGATTGCCATCGCAACTCGCGTATTGTATCCGTGACACTCTCCCCCCCCCTCCCCCCCAATTTTCGCGATAGTACAAAACGAAATGCCCTTCTTTGAACTTTTTCAATGTTCTCCGTCAGTCCCATCTAGTAAGGATTCCGTACCGCACAGCAATACTCTAGCGGAAGACAAATAAGTGTAGTGTAGGCAGTCTCTTCAATAGACCTGTAGCGAACCAAGAACTGTACATCGAGAAAGAAAATCTCTGACAACATCAGAAAAAGTAGGAGCAGGTTCTTCGTACACATCTTTCAATAGACTAGGGGAAGTTGAGACATCAGATAATACAGTTTCTTGTGATCTAGAAAATGGAAGTACACTGGATCCAAGGGGTACAAATAGACCTAGAAGAAATGTGAATACAGGAAACAAAGATCTGCAACAAGACGACTTTCATATTAAAATTTCAGGCATTCGTAGGTTTCTAGGACAGAGTTACACCTGGGGCAAAATCAGCTAAAACAGAAGGGCGAAGAAGGCTGTAAATTAGGAGGATGAAAGAATTTTAGACAAAGATAAAAATCAGAAGAAATGATGCTGACACGAATTTACGCGGTCCTCAGTTGAAAAGAAGAAGTAGTAGGTAGTACCTGAATACTTCTATACATCAGGAAAGTGCAGGACTAATGAGATACTGCCAACGCCGGAGACGGGATCTCTGCCGTATATTTATGCGGCGTCGTTTGGCTCGATGAAAAATGAGAACAAAGGAACTGATGGGTCTAACGTCCCGTCGCCGGCTAGGTTGTTATATAGAAACATAAGCTCGGACTGGGGACGGAAGAAGAGGCTGTGACCTTTTCAAAAGAATTATCCAGGTACTATACTTAAGTGATTTGCGTAAACTACGACAAATCTAAATCTGAGAAGTTGTAACGCCGGAAATGCATATCCTCCTATTTCCATCTATTGCACTGCAAATTTTTTTCCTTATTTTGTTATCTGAAGATATAACATTTCTGTGTCTTTGTATATTGTAATTGTTTTACTATTTGTATATATTTATGCATTTATGTCGATTTAAAATTGGTTTGTTTTGTGAATATTATTTGTATTTATACGCTGGGTCTGGCCTAGGGAAAACTATGCTATCGAACGAATACATCGATAGGTCGTGTGGAGAACCCAAGTGTTGAGGATCTTTGGTAGTGTTAACTCTACCGCGTGGAGCGCGGGCAGAGCAGAGAGAGTCAGGCTGGGGTAGTGCAGTGGAGCAGGTGTGTTGTGTGACGCTCCCGCGAGTTGCCGCGCTTTCGGAGTTGGGCAGCATGTAATTGCGCTCGACCTGCTATGATAGTTTCGGACACGGTGTCGCGGACGGGAAGCATTAGCTGGCGCACATCAAGAGCCCATTTCGCCTGGTGACCGTGTCGAGAAGAAGGCGCGCCAACATCCAGCTTCTGCAACAGCGACGACTGTCGCCACCTCCTCGATCGACGGCTTCAAACCTTCAATCAACCAACAAGGAAGACTGGAAGCACGTAAAGTTTTAGAACTGTATGGCAGACCTCAGCTTTTCAAACTGTTCAAATCACAAAATTACAGCAACGTAGCATGAACCTTTGTTGCTCATTGTCCCAATTGCATTACCTAGCAGGGTCCCTTCCTTTTCAGGAATGAACCCGAGTGTCGTTGAAATTCAAACGCCAGCATCATTCGATTTCACTGCTTTAATTTCAAAGTTCACTTAAGGTATTCATAGTTGGCTACAATATTGAGATTACACAAGCACAAATTAAGAGTGCGAGTTTTGTTACCGTATTTTAGCTTACCTGTGATTGCAGCTCAGCTTGGTACGTACTAAATTTTACTATTGTTAATTGTTCAGAATCATTTAATTCAAGTTCAAAGCTAAATCTCTTATTTCTAAATTGCGTAGATTCAAGTAGCTTTTGAAATGATTGTTGAGGTAGTCCAAGACTAACCGTATTTTACTGAATTTCGATGTGCTTCAGAAAGAAAGCTCACTATTAACTTCAGTCACTAAAGTAACTTTCGATTTTCCGGTTTTATTAATTCTTTTGCTAAATTAAGTCAGAGTGTAGCGAAATTTATTACTTCTGACAAACTTTCAGTTTTCACACTACACGTGTCAACCTTCAGTTGCCACGCTTTTAGTGCTAATTATATGTGTAATAACCTTTCTTTTTTCAGTTACTATAGTAATTGTCCTTAGGACTGGCGACCGTGATTTCCCCCAAATCTCAAATATCTAATTACCGCTAGTTAATTGTTAACGTAACGGCCGCACATTTACTTTCTTTATTAACTTTACCCCTTTTCAAAATTAATTTCCACCAGTTTCATTTGCATTTTCCTTTCATTTAGATGTAACCCTTTCCTCCCTCTTTACCGACAGATTAACTTCGGTGACGATTGCTTTTCCCAAATTTCCATTAGGTACACGCGGTTTAATTTTTCACTGTCATTAAGGTCGATAAGTGAGGGGGAGGTTACATGGTCCGAAGGGGATTTGAACTGATGTCTTTCACCCCCCCTCCCCCCCGACCCTCCTCCCGTCGGATGTAAACGCACTACCTAAATCACAGTGTCACCTCGCACGGTGGAGACTCGTGGGACTGTCAGTTCGAATCCTGATGATGGAAGAATTTTCATCCTCAGTATATGTAAGCCAGGAGAGGAGAGATCCTGCTCAATCGTCTGTGCGCTAATGTGCGCCACTAAAAAACTGCTCCAAAGTTTTTCTTTAAATGAGGACATGTTTATCTGTTGAAGGTTATCTCTCTGTCGGCTATCGACATTAAGCTCGAAGGTCCTGAGTACACTATGTACTTTCTCCAGGTTTCACCCTCTTGTTTTTCTCTCACCATCATAACATGCAGAAACGACACTATACTACCTCGCACAGGGACAGGTTCCAACGTGTACGAAGAAAGAAAACCTGTTAAATTAGGTTGCTGGACTTTCTTTTCACAATCTCCTTATGAATAAGGCTATTCCACTTTACTGTTTTACTTGTAAGCATTCAGGATACCTAACGTCTTAGTCGAAATAATTAACCAATGTGTTCCATCGACCACTGACACGTGTCGGATAAAACAAAAGATCGTTTGCGTAACGTAGCGTTATTTCTGTTATATTATACATAAACGAATGAAAGGAGGAGAGAGGATGAAATCCGTTGCTGGCATGTAGTCACGTGCTCTCGAAATGGGAGCCACTGACCTTAACGCAGCCATCCAACGAACGGATTCTCAGTGATAGTCTTTTGTGTCCTAGAAATTGACAAACAGATTGACAAAGGGGAATTTCAGAACACCACATGCTTTTCCTCTTTTCTCTTAATAGTTTATTACCTGAAATAAAAATTTCTTCTGCCGCAAGGATTCGAAGAGACAAGCAGAAAACCTCTGCGTTATCCAGAGGCTAAAAAATAAAAGTAAAAATTAAAAAAGAAAACTTTTTAGCGCTATCGCGTTAGGGCTGGGATACACGTGAGTTTTTTGGTCTCAGCTACTATGGTATTCTCAGAAAATACTGTTTACACTAGCGACAAATTTTCGCTAATAGTTACTGTCTGATAGTTCCTTGCGGGTGCTTTCTGTAAGTTTCTGAGAATCTCGAGAGAGCAGATGTTGAAAGTGTTTACACACAGTAGGGTGGGAGCGTCTGTGAGAACTGAGAGATCACTCTCCACGATATTTTTCTGTAGTAGTTCTGTGCATAAATGAAAAGGTTGCTATGTAAGAACGTTGAGTTGCAGCTGCACTTTTAATACTTATAGTGGCATAGAAAAGCCGTAAACTAACGAGTTCGTGTTAGGTAAGAGAGAGGATTAGGCGTCGAGATAATTGTGGAGCATGTAAAAAACTCATTGTAGAGCTTGTGACGTAAAGTCCACAGCAGTATCGACGCAGTGGGTAGCGCACTCGACTTTCATTCACATTTCATTTTAGCGTGAGATGGAGTCTCTTCAGTGATTTTTTAAAATTTTTGTTTGTTAATTTTATATAATATGTCTATGATTTTTGAATGTCATTTGCTGCCTAGCGTTGTTTAAGTCTAGAACTTTCGAAATAGGCTAACTGCTCGTGCTGTTCGTTTAGGAGATAAAACAGGCCATTCTTCGCTGAGAAACGTATCATGGACACACATTATGGTTCAAAACACGCAGGTCAGTGGGTACTTTTATTTAATGTGTATAAGTACGACAAAACATAATAGCAAGATGTGGTAGCGTACAAACCGTGAAATATGGCACAAATCTGGGACGCAATATGGCCGCTCAGTCCGGGTACACTCACCTCTTTCTGTAGCGCCGGTACAGTTTCTCTTGTATGAGAGCTATGGCGAGTAGCGCTCGATAGACGGAGGCTACCGTCTGCACTAGAGGTTGAACTCGCACAGAACGGCTACCTGAGATCTTGCCCCACCCACGGACACTGCCGGTGAGCGCTCTCTCGGCCGTGTTTACACTACACGTATTACTCGCATTACTGCGACATCCACAAAGACTGTTAAGTGCTTCTAAAATTTATGATCCTTAAGAGACGAAATTTTATTGTTGCTGCGAAACAACTGAAAATTAAAAACTAAACTCCATTTGCTGTGGCAAAAAAGGTAAGTCTGAATGAATGCTGACAGTATATTTTATTGCCGAGTCTGCATTTTAAGTCTCACAATAGTCTGAGAAATCTAACCAGGAGCCGCTATATTCTTTACTTCTGATTGCATTCGTAATATCGGTATGGCAATGTGCCAGTTTCATCATTGTGATGCAGTAAGTTTCATACAGACACTTCATTAATGGTAGCTAGAGGTTACGTCTATGAGCCATAGTTCACGATTTATTTCATTTACGTACTGGCGAATTAGGTGCATAAGTCGTGTACCTAGATTGGACTAATGACACCATTCTGCGTAATTATCGCAGCAACTAACTATAGGGCTCTAACATTCACAAGTCTCTTTCATCTATCACCTCACTTCTAGAGGCGCCCTCATCCATTACTGTAGACACTTCGCGGAATTATCTGACCCCTTTGTCCAAACATTCCGCTGCCTTTTATCTAACCTATAACTACTACCTCAATAAAATTTAAATAAATCAATACACTTTCAGAAAAAAAGAAAAAAAGTGACCCCGTGAAACACTTGTTTCAATTTTCGTTACCACGAACACCTGCATTCCATCCCATCCCATTTAGTAATATAAATGAAATACAAAATCTCCTCCCAACAAACTTGATATAAACATCCCAATCTACTCCATACATTCATCACTCCACATTAAGAGTCCCTACGTACTGCTCTCACCACCGAATACATAATCCGATTTGTCACAACCATCCTCCAAAATGTACACTCCCTTATGCGATCACAGACTCGCCAACAAGACACACTGGCCGCCCGTTCCGTACTTCGTTGTAATGGAATCGGCCAAAATGACTCCCGGATCACAGTCTTCTGCCTAAACAACTACTTCTAACTCTAAGCCCGCCCCACCCAGCGCGGCATCTCCTAGCCTACAGCAGTCACTCCCAGCCAAAAGCACAACCAGTTCATATCCCAGAAAGAACATTACTGTCAAACTGGAAGTCACAGTGATTCATTGTTTTTAGAATATTTCTAACGAAGTAACCTGTTTCGGCCGACATCGGCCATCCTCGGACCATAAAACACAGGGCGTGGTTCAAACCCACCACTGCTCAAATCACGTTGCTATCGACAACAACTTGAGCGACAACGTGGTTTCCGCAATGGTGAGACTGAGCCACGGCCTGTATTTTACGGTCTGGGGATGCCCAATGCCGATAGAAACTAGGTATTTTGTAAGAAATAAATGTGATTGTCACTATTAATCAAATTATTCTAAGACCGTATTCCATTAATCAAAACTGCGCAATATTTACTGGAAATTTCTCTTCTCAAACACACACTTCCACATCATCTGCCACCCACACGTCATCTCTAACATTCGTCTCGCAGTTCCATTCCATCCAAATTTCTACCCAGAGCTCCTACAGGGCACCTCCTGTAGAACAATAGCAGCTCCAACAACAACAGCCTCAGCAGCATTACAACGCCAACTTCAATACCATCACACCCATTCGTCGACACTGAATAGTAACCAGTTTTAACTGATTAAATTCTATCAGTCTTTTGTATCTGTTATTTTTGGTTTTGTAGTATTCAAACACTGACGACTAAAGAGGACAGCCATAATAATAATAATAATAATAATAATAATAATAATAATAATAATAATAATAATAATAATAATAAACAAAAATAACTGTAATTTTCATCATCTGAAGAATTACTTAGCTGCCGGCAGTCCGATACGATAGCGGAACTGAAAAAGAAAAGCTTTATATCACTGATTCCTGCTGTGAACGTGGATTACGAATAGGCACTGCCAAATAGACGGCAAACAAATCCATGTCTACCAATCACTTAATCGAACTGCGTATGAGGACTCGGAAGCAGACTGAACGTGTCTGCAATTATGCTAACGACTGTGCTTCAACAGGGAAGACCTGAACTCAGTCAATACTATATAGTCTGTACTATATAGTCTGTTATTCATAGGCGAGGTGTAATCTTATTCCATGAGACACAATTCACAGGAGAGGTGGATTTTTGTGAGTTGACGAGAAACACATGAATACAAACACTCAGAAATCTTTGTGGATTTTATTGCCAGTTAACAGGACTCTTAATTCTTGTACAAAACATTCTTGACAGATAACGCTATGATTCCTATCTCAAAGATCGCATTCAACATCACAGTTGTCTTCTGTGGGTTTGGGATACTTTCAAAAATACATAAATGTCTGGTTAAATAGCTAAAAAGGACTGCTAAGGCCTGGACGAGGATGGTAAGTCTTCAATGTACCTTCACGGTCTCAAATTTACTTTCAAAAATATATAAATGTCTGGTGAAATAGCTAAAAAGAGCTATAAAGGTCTGGACGAGGATGATAAGTCTTCAATGTACTTTCATGGTCTCAAATTTCTTGGATGTGTTTCCCAGGTTGGGACCAGCTGTATCGTCATATTCGCCGTGTGATTCCGTCATGCACTGAGAAGCTCTGTGTTCAGTAAGGGTATGGCTACAGGTATCCATAGACAACTGTCAGTATCTGACTGAGTTACTTTCGGCTCGTGTAGTTGCTGTGCATGCAAACGGTAGTTACTGAATAATGTAGTAGACAATGTGTAATTAAGTTATACCATAGCGTATCAACTAGGAGCGTTTATTCCTTTAACAATATTGTCGTCGCTCTTTTCTTGGTCAGTTTCACTTTTTCCTTGCCACTTGTGGTCGAATTTTTACAGCCAGTGAAGATACTTTGGAAATACCTTACGTCGCTCAGAAGTATCATTATATTTCAACTTTGATCTACACAACTCAGTACATGATAGCATAGTAAATCATTCCACCATCAAATGTGAAACTTCGGCATAGAGAATCGTTTATTACGTGTAGTTTTTGACTGTATATCGTAATAAAAAGTAGATTGTGCATTCATCTAAATAAAATTGCTACACGATCGTCTGTTGGGTTATCCTATGAACTAATTACCTTGATCAAATTTCGAATTGTTGCGGACGCCTTCCTAGGCGACATGAATTAGTTGTGCCTGGATGAAAAGTTGTGAAAAACCCTGATTCAAACGCTAATGGAACAACCGAAACCCTTTGAAGAAGCAGTACGGCAGAGGTTTTCCACCGCATGTGTTAGACCTCGTACGCCACCCATTTGGGTGTTAGTCAACAGCAGTATTGGACTGTTTCGTGTCCAGCGCTGTCTGCTGTTCCCAGTCTAAATGGCTGCCTGTCACTTTCCGTTTGATGCACTGCGGTCGCGTGTAACTCCAAGGATGGAAGGGGCCGATGTTGCAAGATGACTCAGCGCGCATCCTTTGGTGTTTTTTGGTGTTCCGTGGGTTGTCAGTTTAAGTACCAATTAACGGAATTCCTTGAGTTACAGCCGGGGCCGATAATGTGCTACGATGGCCGCCGCTGCACACGTTTACTGAGTGTCCCAACAAACACGACGGCAACAGAAAACCAATTATGTGCGGTCGTCGCAGACACAAATGAGTCCCTCAATCACTAGTCACAGAGATGTGTTCACGAAGGAGGCTTGTTCATCACGATATCGTTACGTATGTCACTAAAGTGGCATGACAGTTGAGATTAGACAGATGGATAGCTTAGGTATCGATCCACGTACGTTAAGCTTTCGACTATCAGGAGAGTAATAGAAGCAGATTACTAGTAACGCAACATCAATAAAAACGACGTGTAACGCTCCAACGAAACTGTAAAGATGCATATTGTCGGTTTTTTTTCCCACGGCATGGAAACGCAACGTGTCAATTACACAACAGAATTTATTTGAACGTAAAAATTAGTAATAGTTATTTTAGCCCACCTTCTATTATTTGTGTAATTTATGTTGAAATTTACGTCAGAGGTATATGACAGGCCCATAGTCTCTGCTCTGCAGACAGGAGCAGACTGCCATCACCAGTTGCTTTCAAACAGTAACCAAAGTGTTGTGCGCCGACTGCTCCGATGATTTCGAGTTCATGATATGACAGAAGTAAGGACTATTAGTGCCCGTAAGGATCATAGGCACATGTAAATACTCCTATAATTTTAATCAGCCAGCCAGGTGGCGTCATAGACAACCTTCCCAAAGAAATCTCCAGAACACCGTTGTGCCGAGCCAGGGGGAACCATTGTAGTCGCCAAACGTTCGGCATGACCGTAATCACCATCATCGCCGTCGTGCTCGTAGTTGTCGTCACTGAATGTGGGAAACATCGTCATCAGATATGCTACAGCAAATACACTCTAAGGAGAAAAAAAAAAAGACGCAACACGAAGGAATTAGGCGAATGGGATGGAAATCGGTACATGTGATATACTTTTACAGTGAAGGATTACTATTTCAGAAATAATGGCCGATTCAATAGAAAGAACTTCACAACCTTGGGTAGTCACTTGCGCGTTTGTCCAACTCCGGCCCTTATGCAAGCAGTTATTGGGGTTGGCGTTGACAGATTAAGAGTTTTTGGATGTTCTCCTGAAGAATGTCGTGCCAAATTTTGTCCAATTGACGTGTTAGATCGTCAAAATCCCGAGCTAGTTGGAGGGCCGTGCCCATAATGATCCAAATGTTCTCAATTGGGGAGAGAGCCGGCAACCATGCTAGCCAAGACAGGGTTTCCCAAGCGAGAAAACAAGCAGCAGAAACTCTCGCCGTGTGCAGGAGGGCATTATTTTGCCGAAATGTAACCGGAGGATGGTTTGCCATGAAAGGCAACAAAACGGTACGTACAATACAGTCGACATACCAATGTGCTGGAAGAGTGCCGCGGATGACAACCGGGTTGGTATCCCATCGCTGTCCAGGGCTTCTTCAGACGCGTCTTCGCCGGTCATCGGGGCTCATTTCGAAGTGGGACTCATCACTGAAGACAGTTCTACTCCAGTCGATGGGATTCCTGCCCAAATAAGTGTCTGCAGACGCCCCGTACAGCGGTGGGGTACCAACCTGACTGTCGCCCGCCATATGGCCCGATAGCCAGGAGTGATGGTCTCGGGTGCCATTTCTTTGGTAGTCATCCGAGGCACCCTTACAGCACAGCTGTACGTCGATGATTTTCTACGCCCCGTTTTGCTGCCCTTCATGGCAAGCCATTCTCGGTTTATATTTCAGCAAGATAATGCCCGCCCGCTCATGGCGCGAGTTTCTACTTCTTGCCAAACACTAATGGCGCGAGTTTCTACTTCTTGCCAAACACTAATGGCGCGAGTTTCTACTTCTTGCCAAACACTAATGGCGCGAGTTTCTACTTCTTGCCAAACACTAATGGCGCGAGTTTCTACTTCTTGCCAAACACTATCTTTGCCAGCAAGGTCGCCGGCTCTTTCCACAACTGAGAACGTTTGGAGCGTTATGGCAGAACTCTCCATCCAACTCGAAATTTTGACGTCCTAACGGGCCAATTGGACAGAATTTGGCACTATATCCCTGAGCAGGACTTCCAAAAATTCTATCAATCACTGCCAAGCCGAATAACTGCTTGCAAAAGGGCCATAGGTGGACCAACGCGTTATTGACTTGCTCAATTTCTGAAACACTTTCTCTTGAATAAATATCCAGTTTTTCTGAAATTGTAATCATTTGTCTGTACATCTACCTCACATCTACAGATTTCCATCCCATTCGAATAATTCCTTCGAGGTGAGGCCTTTTTGTCTTAGAGTGTATGTGGCAGTCCCAGTGAAATTCTGCTTTCGTTCGAATAATATTTTTATTAGAAATGTGTGGGTGACAGTCTTGTCAGTGATGTAATTAGAATGACATATATTGGTTACGAGTAATTGTAAAACCATTCTAGCACATTTTTCGTTATTATTTTAATTCTATTGTGCTGGTTTGGTATATTGATTCTAAAGTTGTTCCGTTATTTTCACTGAACTGTTACTAACATTCACTTGAAAATAACTTCCAATTACTAACATTACTTTAAGCTATACACAATTAAGCAGACAAGCGTTAATGTTTTATGACCTGTTTAAAAGCAACAACATTTCGGATACTGTTATTGCAGGTAGGCTTCATCGCAGCACCAATACTTCTTCTGTAGCTATACTAAGCAAAGCGTCTATTCTGAAAACGAATCACTAAATTTTCTAACAGCAGATAAATGTTGCATTTTCGAACATCTACTGTTGTGAAGTTTCGTGGAGTATGTGTGCTTTCAGATTATGTAAGTTACTATTAAAGAAACGAACTGGTCAAACAGTAAAGCTATTCCACGTGGATTGATAACAAGTTTGTTAAATTGATAATTTCTTCCCGACTCTTTGTTTCGTGTGCGTTTTCGACAGTTTAAATTTTCTTGTGGTCTACAGTAACGTCTACGTAATTTATCACTGAAATATCAGACTGCAGTCATAGACAAGATCAATGCGCGGAGTGACGTCTAGAGGAGTTTCTCTACAGATCTAGATTATGCTCATTCTACGAATATACAATCTCTTCCCGAAATGCCCATTGTATCGTAACTTAGTACATTTTATAATCAGGTCACAGAGAAATTCTAGCGACATAGCAAAAACTTTTAAGGTTCGTGAGCATTTGGCAATTTGTTCCCGTTTTTTTTAATATACTGATCATTGAAAATAAATCGTTAGTACTAGGTCATACTTTTTAAAAAATCACACTGTACAAGTCCCGTAAATTTTAATAATGCTGAAGTCGTATATATTCTGCCGTGATATTCTGACATTTGAATGTCATAGAAAGAAGGTTTTTAAAACATGTTCCCTAGTTGGTTCACTTCTGCAGTAACGATCTTCTAGCCTTTGCTATCGGAATACTGATCATAATTATGGCAGTCATTTGGCTGCCACAGAATCTTAGAGACAATGTGAAAAGGCACTGCTGGCTGTGAAACGCGCGGGCTCAGATCCAGGGCAGGCTCCGTTTGTCAGGGCTGTTTTAAAATTCAAACTGCGGGGCAGCGACGGTGGAGGAGACAGCGGCGTGTTGCTGCAGCACTGCCGCGATCGTCTGTCACGGCGACAGCAACAGGTAGCGGGTGGCACTCGTGTCGTGTCGAGACCGGCGACAGCTTACAGCCACCGCCAGACAGATCAATCTCCGGGTGCCTCTTGCTGGGTTACAGCAGGCAGCGGGTCGCTGTCATGTCAAGGGCAGGTTGCTCCGAAAGAAGCCGTGAGGCCAGAAAAGCGTGACGCAGCTGACGTGTAAACGGTAAACCTGTGAAAATGCGGATGAAGACCATAAAGGCACAATCTTCAGGTCTGATGATTATGGGCACGAAACTCATAGAAAGGATGCGACAACACGATTCACCACTCGACTGATCACCAGAGAACATTTTATCGTTATAATATGCCGAGAAAACCTGCGATCACATGGTTATTTCAATGATAGATAGTGGCCTGGCAAGCGTATTTCAGTTCCTGTATTCAATACCGCCAATTCGTCGACACAGAAAAAAAGTGCAACTTGTGATTAAACTTTTGTTTCCTTGCAGCACCTATTTGGAGAATTAAGTATTACTGTATTCATTTCGATGGAAGAGTTCATATTCTTTAGAGTCTTATGTGTGTTTACAAGACCCACTGTTCGGTTATTTTACGAACCAATATAAACCGAAAAATCGATCTACGTTGATATAAACTGTTGAACAACGAACCCCAGCAGAGGCACCAGAAATGAACGGCTGAAGACAGAAAAACCCGTATTCCAGGTACCGAAAGCAAAAATACGACAGAGTATGTACAAATAAAGGACATTTATTTAATGTACTCATAGCTAATTAGTTCTTAAGAGAATTGTTGTAACAATTGGACTAAATTAATTTAATAAAATCAGACTTTCTTTAAAATTTTACAAACGCTAAGAATCATTTTGGCTTTCGCTCATCTTCTTTGGTTTATTATAGCTACACATTTATCGTCATTTTTTAGACTGAAGTACGAATGCTGCAGCTATCACGCTCACAGCAACAATTTCTTTAACCACTATTTCTCTCCTGAATTGCATATTAAAGCTGAAAGAGCAATTAAGCTTCACTGATTTTCATTCTACAATTAGTAGCTCGTTTCTTTCGTATTGTTTGCATTTGTATATACTTTTACACACGTTTGAAGAAACATGCGAATTTCACCCAATTCTTAAGTTTCTGTGGTCGTATGGTCTAGCGGGTAGAGCACTGGACTCCGGCCGTGGAGACCCGGTTTCAATCCCGGATAGGGTCAGAGATTTTTCCTCGTCCCAATCCCTCTATGATGGCCACAGCTCCACTTAGCCTGCTGTAAAACTGGGTACCGGGGGATCTTCTGCGCTGGTAGAGGACGGTCTGGATGAGGGACTCACCACCCTCCTCCTCTTAGTGCCGTGGCGGCTAGAAAGGCTGCAGTCAGGCTGGTAGCTGGCCACGGGCTTCGCCGCACACTTTACCTTTCATCTCTCAAGCGTTTAGATCGTATAAGATCACGCCATAGTCTTCAATAATGACAATGCAAAAATGTTATTTTGACATCTGACGCAACTTCACTGTTTCATTTAAACACATGGTTGTGCAAAGTCGCAGTGCCTACATTTAATTCCATAACGCAAAATGAATTCACAGGTACTTCCCAAACATGCACGAAAACTGTAATTTGACGATAGTTGTAGTTACCGGTCAATTCTGATGTACACAACGAATCTTGTCTTGCAGCTGTACTCAGTGTTAACAATATGGTACATGCGACACTGGAATACTGAGTAACGAATGGAAACTGAAATTAAATGCACTTTAACAATAATTTGTGTGTTTAGCATGACAACGGAAGCCATAGTGCATAAAGAAGTTATTGCGCCGGACAACTGAAGCATACTAATGTACATTTGATAATATCAAGAAAAATATGTAACACTAAGCCAACTGAAGATAATGAAACAAATCTTGATATAATTTTTTTAAAAAAAGTAACTGCTCTACCTCTGCAAATGAGAAAGTGAAGTACGAAGACCCATTTCATACCAACGCCTTTACATTTTCTGGAGCGACACCGGAGAAAAGAAGAATATACAAGGCTGAATATTGCAGTGCGAAGATAATGCCAGAAACTATAGCTCTGGTAAAAGGAGGCGTTTCACCACTTGCACGTATTCCCCGTGGGCTACTGACTGTATCGGATTGACACGTAACCCACCGTGAAGCAAGGCGGCGCCGCCGGAAGGAATGACCGGCAATAAAATTTTCACCACCCCTGGAGGGACGCAACGCAGCAGTTCAGCGTATCGACAAGGGTACCGCGCTGCCCGCCGGCGCGGGATACTCCATTCCTTCGTGTCACGCATTAATTTTAGGGTTTACGCCGGGGCAACTTTCTATTTTGGGTCTGACGCAAGGAGCGGAACAATAGGACGGGAGGAAGGCCCGATTCACTTTCTCTTCTCCGGACGGTCCCCAGCGCAGGCAGGTCGGGCGAGCTCGCTCGACACGTGCGCTGGGGCTGAGGCACGTGCAGCTGAAGCGCGCGCCACGAGGCAGTTGCCTCCAACAGAGCTGAGACTGTGGGGTAGCGCTATATGGTGTGCTCTCTGTCATGATAGATCCTGATCAGCAGCTTCCATTTCTCCTCTGAGGAGTTTACTTCTGCTAATCACTGTTAAAGTGTCAATAAGAGACGCGTTTTTATGATTTTCATTCCTTGCAGTTTCTTTTTTTACTGCTGCAATTTTGCAGCACCAGAGCCTTGTAGCTTGTCGTAGCTGTCTCCCCGATATCTTCAGTTCGTCTCCGACTGCTTGGGTCAGAATGGTATCTCATATTATTACACAGCTGCATCTACCGCAGGGTCGAAACGGATTGAGGTTTTTGTGTAGAGATGCAAGGAAAATTCACGTTGTCCGATTAGATAATACATTGGCCTCGGCCCACAGCCTTCACAACGCTGCCCAGTCCCTGTGATATCGGATGCTGTTTGCCTTCCGAGCTCCTGACCTGCAGGAGCAAAACAAAGATGGCGAAGAAAACGAGCCTCAACATCCAGGGTGGAGAAGCGCGGCTCGCAGTTGGCAGTATCTTCCCTAGAACCGATCGCGGTCCTCTGATTTGGAACCGAGTGGAGATGGTTCTGCGATAATATGATGTCCGTTATCGAGTGGACAGTGACAGCGACCCTCGGGAGTTGTCAAAATGAAATTGGCCTGGAGAATATTTACTAGACTGATGAAGGATTGTCGTTGTTAAAAGAACGTCGAAGATGATGCTATAATGGTCAGCGTTGACATCGATGCAGCGGTGTGCGCGTTTTATCAAACTCTGAGGCACGCGCAGCAGCTTTGCCTGTGGGATAGCAGCAACAGCGTTTACAATGTTCTGTTGTAGCTTTTCCAGTGTGTTTGGATTATTTGAGTACACCTAACCCTTCGGTCTGTCACAAACGCAAAAAAAAGAAACAAAAAAAAATCGCAGCGAGACAGACCACGCGATCGCGGTGGAAAGTAGATTGAAGAGATTGCACTGCCTCTGCTGATTGTCCTCTCCTCGCCGAACACTTCATGGTAGTCAATACGGTGTGTGCTGTTGCTCCGTCTTGTTGAAAATATCCATACAGTCGATCTTCTTCTGCAAGTTGATTCACATGTGGATTGAACATTTCTGGATGTAGTGGTTAGCATTAACAGTTTCGTGAAAGAATCGTGTTCAGATGACATCTGACATTGCGCACCAAACGCCAATCTTATTATGTAACGCCTCTTCAGTCCATTGATGGCGATTTTCTGATGCATAATGGCGCATGTCTTGAGAGTTCACATGCCCTGACAGGTTGATGCAGGCTTTATCTGAGAAAATTGAAAACTGAGGAACCAGAAGTCTTGATTCAATTTCATTCGGAAACCACCAGTAGCAAACTCGCGGAAGTTCGTCTGGACGCTTCAACTCATTCACAACAGTAAATTCGTAAGGATACAGATGCAGAGGCTTTCTGATAATCTTTCGACACGACTATCTCTTAATGTCGACTAGCACAGATAAACGGTGTTGATATTTCGTCGACTTTTCTCCACGATTTCCTTCATTCGGGCAACGTTTTGTAGTGTTCGAATGTTTTTCGCCTGGTTACTGCTTCTTTCTCCGCAGAGGCCTTTTGGCGTCATTTTGCCACTAGGTTTTGCGTTGCAGACTTTGCTGGTGGTTTTGCCACAACACTTAGCGTCTTAACCGCTTGCGCAAACAGTTTCGTACAATTTTCCACTAACTGTGCTTCGCATGACACTCGACAATGAACACGCGCTGTTTTATCGTCAGCACTAATTTTTGTTTCAGTCAGCTGGTCACTAAACACGTCAGCTCCTTTCACTCATTCAATCAAAATTATACAGCGAAGTACTCGTCATGCAGCATGCGAGAGATGTGCATGCGCAGACATATGACAGCAACCGACTGGAGCATCGAAGTAACGGTTTCCAGCATTTTCTGTGATAAACAATTCTCCTGTTCATTAACAGATCTGTTCCGCGTCAGTCTTATGGAAATTTTCTGAGCGAATTTTATTTTGTACAACTTGTAGATAAGGCGCGCAATACACACGGGAAGCAGCTACTTCGGCGGCAAAGTTCATGTGGTATGCACATATGGGGTTTTGGGTTTGGGAAAATAATGCATAGGCGCAGTAACCAACGGTGCCCCATATGCGGAGAGATGACTAGATTAACCAGAAAGAAATATTCATCGCCGTATGACGAAAGCAGAACTTTTAAATATTATATCAGTATGATATAAAATAGCCAGTCGGTTATTTGGCGACGCATCCATTGTGAGGTCCCACAATGAGACTCAATCATAAATGGTAACAATACCGGCATAGCACTAGTAATAGATAATTGTCTTAAGGTGAATTGAAAACGTAGGCTGAATACCGATGTTAGCAGTGTATTTTATAGCCATAAAGAGCACGACGATATTTTCAGAAAATGTTTAAAAATTGTCTAGATAGCAAACAACATACAACTATAATTTGGTAACTAAATTAGGTTGTTCATTCAATCACCCTCAGATCTGAAAGAACAAGCAGAAACAGACAATTGCAGTCATGGTAAAGACGTTATATCAACGTATACGGTAAGGTTAGACCACATCATCTGCATAGGCATCTTGGTACATTCTCACACAACAGACAACTTCAGTAAACTGCTGGTTACACCAACGAGATGAAAAAGAGTGATTTGGTACAGGCAGCAATTTACTGAAGTTGTCTCTCCTTTTAGAGTGCACGAAGATATGCAAACGATGCGGTCTAACCTTACTGTATACTTTAACACAGTGTCTTGACCAACACTGCAATTTTGCACTTGTTCTTTCAAATCTGAGAATGACTATATGGACAACCAAAACTAGCCATCAAATTTAATTTTTTATGCTGTCTGCGATTTAGACAATTAACAGATTATTTTAAAAATTTTCTGAAAAATACTTAAGATCTTTCTCCAATTCCTGGCAATGTCAGGTATTACTATCGATGATATATGACGAAGTTTTTACAGACTGCGAATGTAAAATGATTTGGGTGCAAATAATTGGGGCAGGTATTCACTTGAGATTGCAATAAACGTCTTAACCAAAACTTACATTGACCAGGTACTAACAAAAGCGACTTGAGAGGGCAATGTCTAGACACCCAGGTGACAAACAGAACCGATCTTTTTGATTTCGTTAACCCAGAGAAGGAAATCAGTTACCAGAAGACTGTTATACCACAATGACCGCAGTTGTTAAATATAACGTGAAGAGGGGTAGGGAAACAGGATAATATGCTTTCAATATCTAACACTAAAAATGAAATGTGATGAGACTTTTTACTGCACACCAAATACAGAGACGTTCGAAGTCCTGGGGAGCAGTCTGTTTCGTATATAACACAATTCTAAGGAATTATTAATTCGAGTAATTGTCATGAACACTGCCGTCGCTTGAAAAATATGGTTTAAATGCTTGCACAAATCTTTAAGAGTGACTAGAAATGTTTTATTTGAAACAACTACGGTGACAGAGTACGTCTGTAATAAACAGTTAACCAAGACAACTACCTCGTTCAAAAACTCCATTAAAATTTTGGACAGATGCCTACCAGATTGAATGCAAAATAGTAATAAGCACGAAATTCATTTCGCTTTATATTACATGGCTATGAATACCCACATTTCAGTCACTGCATGGTGAAATAGAAGAATAAATTTGCCATGTCGTGACCGCTGTGAGAAGGGAGGAAAGTTCTACGTACTGAACGGGAACAGCAATTTCCAGTAAATTAGTAGAATAGTAATTCAAATGTTGCAAGTGCGACTGCTGAACATTGTAACGCTATCTAGTAAAATCTGCGCTTTAAGAAAAACTGCTTCATAGATGTGATTGTTACCGTCTTCTTGCACGTAATACACAAAACTATAACGCAGGAGGGATGCTATTAGACAGTGATTTGCATGGAAGGATTTTTCTAGACAATCAGTAACATCAAAGCAAGAGTCCTGCAGGCTACTCCAGAAAGCAATGGTACCGTCAGTATTACGTACAGCCTACCGCGCCGCCAACCCGTCACACTCTGATTCTTAGGCGGTTACATCAGGGACTGAAGGTGAAACGGCCATGAACGCCAAGAGAAAACTCACTGCTATTGACAGTTATTTCGGAAGCAGTGCAACTAGGATTTTCCTCACCTTGTCTTCTCTTCATCTAACGTCAAATGGTTTTTTCCCTCCATGATACATACGTTCGGTGAAGTGAAATTTCTGTTAACACCAGGAGCTTTCAATTTTTTCTAAATCTAACGCAGATTTAAGAGTCAATTAATTTGCAGTTCTGTGAAAATTTCTTGGAGGGACTGGTGCAGCGGTAGGTACTAAAGACGTCGGGTCAGAAAAAACTGTCTATGAAAAAGCTGAATCCGTTGTGATTTCATAATTTTCTGTAATTTGTGAAAAAAAAGTTCGATTCGTCATGCAGAGGCAAAGAGTGGATTTTGTCATTGGTAAAACAGCTGCTTCTGAAGTAGTAAGCTGGCCGGTGTGGCCGAGCGGTTCTAGGCGCTTCAGTCTGGAACCGCGCGACCGCTACGGTCGCAGGTTCGAATCCTGCCTCGGGCATGGATATGTGTGATGTCCTTAGGTTAGTTAGGTTTATGTAGTTCTAAGTTCTAGGGGACTTATGACCTCAGATGTTAAGTCCCATAGTGCTCAGAGGCATTTGAACCTATTCTGTTGTTGTAAAGTAGGAATTATTAATCGCCCCAACAACCACCGGTATAAACAAACGTTTGTGACAGATGATAAACGATACAAACTTTTCTCTGTTAATCGAAGTACAGAAGTGGCGTCAAGTCGGCCGTAAATGCAATTATTCGACTATATTCAGAAATATAAGCTGATGGAACTGTGCTAAACCATTTTTACGCCGCCATATATAGGATACAAGCTACGTTCATCGTAAGAAGTGAGCTGCAGGAAGATGTAGCTCAGATCTATGGGAATTCTCTTGTGGTTCATTCTCTTTGCAGGCGAAATAAGCTCTAGAAACCCACTCTTATGACCCTAACTAGTAACCATTGGGAGGATATGAGACAGTGTATGTTAACTCACTGAAGGACGATATGCTCCGCTACAGTTACTTTATACTCAATTATATGACCGTATTCTATTATTTCGTACGGTTTGCAATAGGTAATTACTTCAGAGCAACAGAAAGTACTAGACAGTGCGTCTGCATGTCGCCAAGCATTGAAAGTAGGTGGAAGTGTCGTTGAAAATACTACACTACTCAGATAGCGCAATAGTTAAGATAACGGGCGTCGATGAAAATACTACACTACCCAGGTGGCCGCAATAGTTAAGATAATGGACAGTGTATCGCAGCCATGTGCTACAAAAACCCTTGTCAGGCACATTTGCCCCTCTGTTTTTTTATCATTACTACACAAACAGGCTTTTCTTCCAATCTCATAATTATCTTTATGCGTACTAACTAAGTCTAATAAAGTAGCCTGTAATGTTCGTTTCTAATTTTAAATAACATTTGTGGATTCACCGTACTTTACTTTCACATTTTCTAAGTGATCGTGAAACTTTTCCTTCACGAGGAAAACGGAAATCTACACGACAGCAAAATCCCAACAAAAATTTGACGTTGACGCAGTTGCCCAGAACGTTCTGTTTGCTGCTGTAGAGATTACTGCAATCGCCGATGTTTTCTCTAACGTATCAGTACATTGCAAAGTAAAAAATATATTAAAATCATAAATGAAGGAGTAGGACAAGCAAACGGACAGTGCGTATGTAGTGACACAGGTCACGACTGTGTTTTCTTTTATGGTCAAATTTCGTGGTTGCGCAAATTAATGAAACGTCGCTATGTCACCAATATGCTCCTTGTTGTTTTCTGTGTTCTACTTCATTGAACTGACAGCATTAAATTTCGATCATCTGTTGCATTAATTTTAACACATTGTAATTAATGCGAACGATCTAGCTCCAGGACAATTTCATGGTTTTATGGAACTGCAATCCAGTTTCAGAGTGGCGGTTATTATTATCTGACTCCGGCATAGGTATTCATAAGAGAATGACTAACAATGTGTGAAGACGGATATCTGGTGTCTTCCATTACGAAAGCGTCTGATGCTAATTAGGGTTTAGTTCCTGCAACCTGAAGTCCTACCGGACAGACTGAAAAATGGATTGCATTTTTAGGTGAATAGACAAAGCATATCTCAGGAAACGTATTCGCACTTGCCACTATGGACAACTATCACTGTATAATGAAATGACGACAGTGAAAATTTGTAGCAGACCGGGACTCGAACGTGGATTTCCATCTTATCGCAAGCGGTCGCCTTACAATTAAGGTATCCGAGCACGACTCACAGCCAGACGCAAACATCCATATGTCGTCAACCATGTGTCGACAACCTCGTACATTCATTGTGTGTATTCCTGTACAGGGGACACTTTTGACTGAAAGCCGCTTGCTCGGTGTCGGCATGTAAATAAGATACTGCAGTGCCCGCGTTGTTCAAAAGTACACACATCAAAAACAGTTTTGCATCATCTCGGTTCCCAGAACGCCTAAAGATAGTTCACTGTGGATACTGTATCACAGACATAGACCCTTTGACTGTTCAGAGATGTCACTAAACCCGCCCAAAGATGTAAACAACCGTGCATGAGCAGCGCCTATTAGACGGAGGGGGTCCGACAGCCGATCAGTTCCAGTCATTCCACCAGCAAGGAGGTACACGGCTCGTGTTGGCTGTGGGTCAACCACGCCTAGACGGTCAATACCGCAGTTCGGTCGCGTCCGCATTGTTACTTTGTGCCAGGAAGAGCTCTCAACAAGGTAAGTGTCCAGACGTCTAGGAGTGAACCAAAGCCATGTTCGGACATGGAGGAGATACAGAGAGACAGGAACTGTCGATGACACGCCTCACTCAGGTCGCCCAATGGCTACTAATGCATTGGATGACCTCTACCTACGGATTATGGCTCAGAGGAACCCTGACAGCAACACCACCACGTTGAATAATGCTTTTCGTGCAGCTACAGGACGTCGTGCTACGGCTCAAACCGTGCGCAATAGGCTGCATGATGCACAACTTCACTCCCGACGCCCATGGCGAGGTCCATCTTTGCAACCACGACAACATGCAGCGCGGTACAGATGGGCCAACAACATTCCGAATGGATCGCTCGCGATTGGCATCACGTTCTCTTCACCGATGAGTGTCGCGTTTGGCTTCAACCAGACAATTTTCGGAGACGTGTTTGGAGGCACCCCGATCAGGCTGAACGCCAGACACACTGTCCAGCGAGTGCAGCAAGTTGGAGGTTCCCTGCTGTTTTGGAGTGGCATTATGTGGGGTCGACGTACGCCACTGGTGGTCATGAAAAGCGCCATAACGGTTGTACGATACGTGAATGCCATCCTCTGACCGATAGTGCAACCATATCGGCAGCATATTGGCGAGGCATTCCTCTTCATGGACGACAAATCGCGCCCCATCGTGCACATCTTGTGAATGACTTCCTTAAGGATAACGACATCGCTCGACTAAAGTGGCCAGCATGGACCCTATCGAATTTACCTGGGATAGATTGAAAAGGGCTGTTTATGGACGACGTGACCCACCAACCAAAAAATGGTTCAAATGGCTCTGAGCACTATGGGACTTAACATCTGTGGTCATTAGTCTCCTAGAACTTAGGACTACTTAAACCTAACTAACCTAAGAACATCACACACATCCATGCCCGAGGCAGGATTCGAACCTGCGACCGTAGCGGTCGCGCGGTTCCAGACTGAAGCGCCAAGAACCGCTCGGCCACACCGGCCGGCTTAGAGGTACCAGTGTGTACGGCAATCTGGACCACCACCTCTGAAGGTCTCACTGTATGGTGGTACAACATGCAATGTGTGGTTTTCATGAGCAATAAAGATGTCGGAAATGATGTTTATGTTGATCTCTATTCCAATTTTCTGTACAGGTTCCGGAACTCTCGGAACCGAGGTGATGCAAAACTGTTTTTGATGTGTGTACGATGCAATGTTTCATCGGACATCGTAAGGTTACGGGGGATAATATGGCCATATAGCAGCTTTGCTGGGAATGGAAATACCTGCTATGGAAAAATGGATGGGATGAGAAAAGCACAAAGACAAGTCAATACATTTATAGACTCATCTCTCCCTGGTAAAGAGAAGGCAGCATTCAGCAGTTTTAGATTGTTTAAATTACTTGGTTACATAAGTGCATATAATTAGGGGAAGTGGTGGTAATTTGAAACAGGGTTGTAATATGAAACACCGTAGTATTTGAAGACTAGTAATGTCATCTGGCGTCAGTTTCAGTTATCACAAGCGCAATGTTCCGTTTTCGCCACTAGAGGCAGCAGAGGTCAGTATCTCTTTGTCTGTGGCCGTGAGTAGACGCACGTTGTTTTCCAACCTCCAAAAGTTTTTGCAACGGAAGATTCAAATATTTTTCCTGCTACCTTTACGTAGAAGTTATCATACTGTTTCTACATTACGATTTAGTAATGGAATTAAACCTACAAATGATAATTTTAGTTACTTAAAATTGTTTATCGAAAGTGTAGTCTGTTTGGTTAGTTTCGAAAATCGCTTTGGGTGGAAATATGAAACAGGTAGTTCCATATTACAACCCCTTCTTTGTTTTGTAGGTATCGCCACGCCAAGAAGCAGGTTATGGCCTGAAAAAAGGGGAATGCGACAGAAATGGCGCCCTGAAGGCATGGTTCAAGCAATAATGGCTCTTAGGGACAAAACTAAAACTCTAAATGAAGCAGCAAGATGTTTCAATATACCAAAAGCTAAAGGTGGCTAGAAAGGAGATGGATATAAATACTCTAACACATGAAAAATTAGGTAGAAAACGTATTCTTCCCCAAGAAATTGAAAAGGACCTTGTTGAGTATTGCCTATTGATGGAAAAGAAATTTTATGGACTCACTCGTAATGACGCGAGGCGAATGGCTTATCAGCTGGCAGCAAGAAATGGAATTAGCAATCCGTTCTCTGACGATATGGTTGGAAGGGCATGGTTCGATCACTGCATGAACAGACACAAGAATCAGCTTTCAGTACGAAAGCCTGAAGGACCATCACTTGCTCGAGCCACTTGCTTTAACCGAGAGCGTGTCAGGAAATTTTTTGATTTTCTGGAAGCCGAATACACTAAACATCGCTATCCTCCTGACCGGATCTTCAATGTTGACGAATCTGGTCTTAGTATAGTGCAAACAAAAATTCCACATGTAATTGACCTGAAGGGAAGAAAACAGATAGGAGCCCTCACTGCTGCAGAGAGGGGAAGTCTGGTGACGATCATTGCATGCATGAGTGCAGGTGGCAACTCTGTGCCTCCGAAGATGATTTTTCCACGCACCAAGTGGGCAGACAGAGTAATGAAAGATGCACCTCCTGAAGCAATTGGAAAATGTCATCCGTCAGGCTGCGTACAGTCCTACCTATTCACTGAATGGTTTACCCACTTCGTTGAACATACGAAACCTACAGCTGAATCCCCACTCTTGCTCATACTGGATGGACATTATTCTCACACCAGGAATATAGATGTCATAATAAAAGCAAAAGACAATCATGTGACAATTCTCTGCCTGCCACCTCATACTACACATTGACTACAGCCCCTTGATATGACTTTCATGCGCCCCCTAAAAACGTATTATAGTGAAGAGATTAGGCAGGCACTAAGAACAGGCGGTATGGACACCTACGATAATGCGGAGAAGTTTGGAAAGACGTACCTCAGAGTCCAAAGTGGTGCAGTAGCAGTCAATGGATTAAAATGTAAAGGAATTTATCCACTAAACAGAGGTATTTTTACAGAAGCAGATTTCATTGCAGCTGAATATGAAGTATAAAAGGTTGCTGACAGTGGTGAAGCACTTTGTGACGATGGAGATGCAGGAGGTGATTCAAAGCAAGGGGAGCAAAGGGAAGAGCAGACAGCGGGTCCATCAACATCTGTAGGCTATGTAAAGCCACAACACCTCTCCAGTTGCAAGTTCAAAAAAGAAGACATCAAACAGAGGTCGGAAAGCACTTTCGGCTACCGTCCAAACGGGTTCGTCCTCTAAAAACGCTTTGAAGTGCTTCATAGACAAGAAACAAAATACTGAACTGAATCTACAAAAGAAAAAGGCATCAATTCAGGTATCTTCCTTTTATAGCCCTATTGATAAACCAGGAACAGCCAAAATCTCAGACAGACCTACAAGAGCGAAGACTGTTGCACCGGTAAACGAACACTGTTCTCAACTACAAAAAGCAGTAAGGACGAAAGTTGTAGCGAGAAAGAGGAAATAGAACTATCATCTGGTAGTTCAAACCTGATAGAATCTCCTGGGAAAGATGTTCCTGAAAACGATGATCCAGACTGTTTTTGTGGTGAGGCATTTAAAAAGTAAAAACCTGGAGAACTTTGGGTTCAATGTCGCTTGGGTCAGGAATGGGCTCATATGTTGTGCACAGGGTGTGAGACTCAAGCGTTCATTTGTGACTTTTGTTAATGAAGAACTTTAAATTGTGAACCGGAATTGTTATCTATAGCTCATAAAAGCTATTTTACTACAGATTCACACTGTAATTTTTGATTTTTTCCATGTGAGGTCAAAATACCATTTTATAATTTCATTAATAAAAATCTAAACTGAAAATGTATATTTTATTATTTATTTTAAATCTATTTCATATTACCACCCCACTTCTAAATGCTTATAATTTACAGCAAATTAAAAAATCTATTGTAATTATTTATTATGTTCATTTTTCATCAAAATTATTAGTCAACCTTTGTAATAGATATATAAACTAACACAGGTGACATTTTTGACGAAATAGCCACATTTTAAATTCAGTATTTTGCATTAAACAAAAAAGTGTTCTATATTACCGCCACTTCCCCTACTGTACATGACTCTGCAATTAAGTAAATAATGTAGGGTGTGCTTGTAACGTGAGTCCTTGGATTTGCTGGATACCTAATCACTGAAATAGAAGTCATGCGAAAACTAGCTCTTCCAAGTAGTTCGTAATTTAAATTTATAGCACAGCAGCAGAAATAATATGTTGGGCTGGTGTACTTCAATCAAAACGTTTCATAGTAGAATTACATTATAAAGATGTTTAGAACTGCAAAGTAAGTCTTTATTTTATTATGAAGACACCATTCAGTTTCGATCTTTGTAGTGCCAGACAAGTATTTGTATGTCTCATATTTCGTGCAAAGACGTCATTAAATGAAGGGGGGGGGGGGGGGGTGAAACTGTGCCAAAACATGGAGTTATTCCTATTTATATAAATCTGATAGCATGTCATAAATTAGTACTGATTTTAATTTTCCGTGCTTAAGAATAAAATTATGTATTAAATGAAGAGTGAAAACAGTGTAATGTAAAATGGACATGAAAGTACTTGTTTTGATGAGCGTTCGTAGTTCTGTTGCATAGTGTTCTTTTTTTTTTAATTGCAACGAATTATAAATTTATATGGTGAT
This sequence comes from Schistocerca piceifrons, assembly GCF_021461385.2. Lineage (NCBI taxonomy): Eukaryota > Metazoa > Arthropoda > Insecta > Orthoptera > Acrididae > Schistocerca > Schistocerca piceifrons. The sequence goes on from NC_060138.1 coordinate 754,336,128, forward strand.
AAATGTGTGTAAAATTATATAATGTATTTAGGTTTAAGTATTTAAATATTATAAAATTGTACACGAATTTTGGCCATGTTTAGGAGTTATTTTGATTAATGTAGTATCACGTGACCCGGCATAGGACTAGGGATATGAGCGTGAAAGTGGGACTTTTGGTCGTTGTCCTTTGTAATAAGTTCGGAGCGGCAAAATGCCGCGAGTGTAAGCATGGACGCTAGTGTATGCGAATAAACTGTGAACGAACGACGTGAAAGTGTGTAGGTGCGAGACAATAAACCATGTGTACGAATTGCACCGATTATCAATTATCCAGATCGGATTTATTTGTGAACTTTAATATGCATGGCCAAAACGTAAGAAGTGTTGTTTTTTTTAAATAAATAAGTTTCAATCTGAACTTCTATAGTGTACCTCATTTTGCGAAAGGTTGTGGTATAGACAAATGTGTATTCAATTCACTGATGTTCATGGGCTAGCCAATATATGACTCAGTTTTAGGGGCGCAAATGAAACCTTTGCAGATGAGCAACGTGTAAAATAGCTAGTGAATGAGCCCGAGAACAGTTGCAACATGCAACTGAAGGAAGTTTGCATCGTACATCTGAACAACACAAGCACTGCAATATCGTATGTACAAAGCATACTTCTTTTTTATCAATTTTCGTGCCATGGTGTCTCGTTCTTCGTGTAGTTTAGATTTCAGAACGTCTTACTACGTTGAGTAAAACGTTTTTAGGCAAATTAGGCGAGAGAAGATCCCTGGCAGTTGGTAGCGTTATTGTCAGCATTCAACTGCGAAATGGTGAAGGATGACGTCAGTACTGACTGAAGACCATAGTAGTCTAGAATTGTGGCAACAGTGACACGCTTCCACAGAAACGTATACAAAATCGTATTGCGTGATTGGTCGTGGTAGATGCGAGAAGCAGTCACGCCAAGCTCACTCTGCCGATGATCTTCTCTGACCGCAAGCACTAAGAGACGCAATATTTTTTCGCTCTGCTTAGGTCTTTTGCTCGTCTGGTATTTCAGTATCACGTTGGCGGGAATACGTCGGCCGGCCTTTGTGGCCGAGCGGTTCTAGGTGCTACACTCGGGAACCGCGCGACCGCTACGGTCGCAGGTTCGAATCCTGCCTCGGGCATGGATGTGTGTGATGTCCTTAGGTTAGTTAGGTTTAAGTAGTTCTAAGTTATAGGGAACTGATGACCTCGGATGTTGAGTCCCATAGTGCTCAGAGCCATTTGTGCCATTTTTTTGGGATATGTCGGCAGTGAAGAAGAGAACTGAAAGACGTAAGTACATCTCACATTTGCCAGGGATTTACACACCGTTTTCCAAAAGGAATTATCTTATTTCACAAGATTACATCCTACATAAATGGGAATAGAATCTTGGGGTGAATTTTAACTTACGCTTAATATAACAAAAATTTTAGTTTCAAATCAAACATCCAATTATACAAGGAGATGTACGCATGCACAAACTATCTTGCCGTACTTATGTATATAGACTGAAGCGGCGACTAAAAAACCAAGGCCGGGAAGCGAACCCGGGTCTCCTGCTTACTTGGCAGCCGCGTTAGCCACTAACCCACCTTGGCACAGCGGTCCACACCACTGCATGGATTACCCTGGCACGCCTCTCTCCTCGATCCCAATCCTAACTGCCGCCCCAGCCTATTTTTAATTCCCTCTTACATACGAACACAATTGACGTACTTTTCATACTTACAAAGTTTGCATTTACCTCTCACAAAAGAATGTGCCCCCACCGGCTGCACGACAATCGCCCAGACGATAGTCAAACTCGCCCCATAACTGAATGGCATCTGTTGAAACGGAGAAGTCAAAACTCTTTTTTTCTCGATGTGTTCTCGCCATCTGGTCTCGATGTACACTGGGTAATGAAGGAGTGTACAAGTTACCTACCGGCAACGAGTGGCTAAAACTAGGAAGTGCGCGTGGCACTCGGCTGAAACTTGACAACGGTCACGTGGCATCCACTCGCTCCCTAGTTTTGAATTTATCATATTTTTGCCGATTCCGTATTACGACTTGCGTGTGCCGTTTTAAGGAAAAGACGCAATGAAGATTTATAGCTCTACGTGTCATTTGTTATAATGAAACGTTAGTTAATGACATATTGTCTGTAGAAGTCTTACGAAAATTCACTATAAACATTTTTCAGCAGTATCTTGAATGGATACGAAGACGAGGGGCAATCGTGTTTATAGTCTTGCTTGTCACGAACGCTTTGCTCATTATTCGGAATATGTTCTGATTTTCGAGGTTGTGGTTAGGTAAGAACTTAAGAGCACAACGTAACTTTAACATAAGAACGCAACTTAACTTTCTGCAAACGAAACGAACAGTAGTCACATTTATAAGCTAGCTTGACACAAGTATTTAGCTGCGAAGAAGTCCTGAACAACGCTTTCGTAAATAGTCGGTCAAGACAAAGATCACGCCATACGCGCGAGGGTCATCAGGTAAACGCTACCCGATATCAGACGAGTACCAGACCAGCTTCTCAATTTTTGTCACTCGTCCGGCAACCACGTGAATTGGCGACTTGCAACTGGCGCTAAGGTAGACCTTTAGTTTCGTATGCTGAAATTTACCTCACTTTCTATCTTCCTTCATGTAGAAGATACAGTCTTGTGAAAAACTGATGAATCTTACTGAAATACCCTCCATGACACTTTCGTACAGTGTTCAAGCAATCACCTACATCTCCCACAGTAGAGAAGACACAGCCAAAATTGTTATCCTACATATTACGAAACGCTTGTGGGACGAGAAGTTCTCATTCCCATCCGGACCATCGCGATTAGGATTTCCGAGGCTTCCCTGAATCTGGCAGGCGATCGCTAAGATCGTTCTTCGAACATAACTAGCAGCCGCTAGTAACGACCTCGACGCCTTCCTCCCTCCGCTGTCTGCCGCTGCGATGTCGTGCGGCCAGTGACTTTCGCAAGGCGGGCACCCGGAAGCGGGGCGCCAGATCCGCCAGGGCCGCTCGCCGCTGGCCGCTTCCGGAGTGTCCGCAGCGGAGATGAGGGCGGGGGCCTTGGCCGGCTTGTCCAGTCGGCAAGTCGCCGCGAGGTCGCGCCGCCGAGGCCGCGCCAAGGCCGCCGCCGCATCCTCAGGATCTGCGCGCATCTGCCGCTCACATCGAACCGTGTCATCAACCCGCAACACCTGCCGGCGTCCGCCCCCCGCCGCGCCGCAACCCCGCCGAGAGCCGCCTCTATACCGGGCAGGGCTTGTCATATTGCGATGGACTACAGAAACTAAGGATAACATCATATTCTGCGGTAGCAGTAGCGCCTATTTACAATTTTCGAGCAACGTATGTTATTCCGCGGAATAATATGTACAGCGTAAACATCTGACAAGTAGACAAGAATATTATGGGGGAACTGGGTACCACCTCTTTGTGCATACATTGGCTTACCAAACATGTTTCGGTACATCTGTCATTATTAGTGGGTCTTACTTAACTGAAATTTGAAAATATAAAGTAGTTCATGAACTAACCTTTCGCCTAAAACATTTTTACCTATTGTAATCCTTACGTCGGTTTCTGGAAGGTTAAGCTCTGTAGAACCACCATTAAATGATAGCACAGCTTTTCATACGCATCAACATGACGATTTTCTGAAAGAAAGTCGCAAGTTGATACCTTCCATATTGCATATTACCCAGCAGATGACAAATTATTCACACAGATTTTTGTACGGTGATAGTCTACAATTACTTTACAAGCTAGACGACTTTTACGTTCCGGATTGTGTTCTGACGTTTCGCTGACGTTGTTCCTCTCTTTTTCACCGTACTGCTTGCTGAGGAATGCCTGGCTTGGAGTTGAAATTGTCATCCTTCCGTTTTTGATACTCACAATAAATAATAAATATTGTAAGCGTAATTTCTCACTCAGAAAATATTCCATTAAACATGAATTTTCAGAACTCAGTAAAATATAACCCACAGATGGTACACAAATGTGTATGGGCAATAATAAGACTTTGTTTTTCGCAATAACAGGCGAAACGCAATTGTCATTGTTCAATAAATATTTCTGCGATTATGACAGTTCATATGACGGGCAGTGCATAATGCGATTCAGCATAACCGTGATGTATTTCCGCACCGATAAAATATCTGCAGTAGGCCTACGTTTATTTCCTCCAAATTCGAGTACGCTCCAGCTGTAATTCGTGGTCTGGCAGATTAGGCACCTATGTTGTGACATTCCTTGTTTCTTTGATTGTTGACCTCTTCAGTGTTCGAAATATTATAACTACGAATCGATATTTTACTTAACTGTCTCTCAACATACGTTTGGACTGAATCAGGGGCGTTGTAATTTAACCCGACCCAAAGAAACACAAGATCCTTTACATTCTTTTAAAATAACGCACCAAAAAACCAATAAAATCCAACAACACTTAATTATGAAAATTTGAATAGCATAAAACATGTTACATCTTGAGCACTACAGAAATTGAAAATAGACATCATATTTCTTGGAGACAACTATTCGCTGTCACAGGAATTTATTTCATTAATATTTCGTTTTAACTTTTCTTGCAATAGGGACTATAACAAACAAATTTAAACAACATTTAGACTTCCATAGAAAGAACTTTACCTTAACGCAGAACAGTAGCGACTAGAATATAATTTAGACCTTTTTTGGAAGCATGCAGAAATGTATAGCTCTTCATTAATTTCTCGGCTTTTTTAACGAAATTATTCCTTAATTTTGATCAAAAAAGCTTTTTTTTTGTAGTTTTCAGCTCCATTACTTCCCTCCATTTGTTTCGATGGATACGCCAATGTTAGCAGGGAATTATTTTTACAACAGACACACGCTGGAAAAAAATTATGAATTTTCACAAATACGTGGTCTTTACAAAGATGTGCTCAGCAAAGGATTGTAGTAATTGTGCAAGGCTCTGGGTGCCAACATGAATGGATTAGTGATCTGAGTAAATTAATCATAAGAATTTAAATTGAACTACACTCCTGGAAATTGAAATAAGAACACCGTGAATTCATTGTCCCAGGAAGGGGAAACTTTATTGACACATTCCTGGGGTCAGATACATCACATGATCACACTGACAGAACCACAGGCACATAGACACGGGCAACAGAGCACGCACAATGTCGGCACTAGTACAGTGTATATCCACCTTTCGCAGCAATGCAGGCTGCTATTCTCCCATGGAGACGATCGTAGAGATGCTGGATGTAGTCCTGTGGAACGGCTTGCCATGCCATTTCCACCAGGCGCCTCAGTTGGACCAGCGTTCGTGCTGGACGTGCAGACCGCATGAGACGACGCTTCATCCAGTCCCAAACATGCTCAATGGGGGACAGATCCGGAGATCTTGCTGGCCGGGGTAGTTGACTTACACCTTCTAGAGCACGTTGGGTGGCACGGGATACATGCGGACGTGCATTGTCCTGTTGGAACAGCAAGTTCCCTTGCCGGTCTAGGAATGGTAGAACGATGGGTTCGATGATGGTTTGGATGTACCGTGCACTATTCAGTGTCCCCTCGACGATCACCAGTGGTGTACGGCCAGTGTAGGAGATCGCTCCCCACACCATGATGCCGGGTGTTGGCCCTGTGTGCCTCGGTCGTATGCAGTCCTGATTGTGGCGCTCACCTGCACGGCGCCAAACACGCATACGACCATCATTGGCACCAAGGCAGAAGCGACTCTCATCGCTGAAGACGACACGTCTCCATTCGTCCCTCCATTCACGCCTGTCGCGACACCACTGGAGGCGGGCTGCACGATGTTGGGGCGTGAGCGGAAGACGGCCTAACGGTGTGCGGGACCGTAGCCCAGCTTTATGGAGACGGTTGCGAATGGTCCTCGCCGATACCCCAGGAGCAACAGTGTCCCTAATTTGCTGGGAAGTGGTGGTGCGGTCCCCTACGGCACTGCGTAGGATCCTACGGTCTTGTCGTGCATCCGTGCGTCGCTGCGGTCCGGTCCCAGGTCGACGGGCACGTGCACCTTCCGCCGACCACTGGCGACAACATCGATGTACTGTGGAGACCTCACGCCCCACGTGTTGAGCAATTCGGCGGTACGTCCACCCGGCCTCCCGCATGCCCACTATACGCCCTCGCTCAAAGTCCGTCAACTGCACATACGGTTCACGTCCACGCTGTCGCGGCATGCTACCAGTGTTAAAGACTGCGATGGAGCTCCGTATGCCACGGCAAACTGGCTGACACTGACGGCGGCGGTGCACAAATGCTGCGCAGCTAGCGCCATTCGACGGCCAACACCGCGATTCCTGGTGTGTCCGCTGTGCCGTGCGTGTGATCATTGCTTGTACAGCCCTCTCGCAGTGTCCGGAGCAAGTATGGTGGGTCTGACACACCGGTGTCAATGTGTTCTTTTTTCCATTTCCAGGAGTGTATTTAATTGTCAAAACGAAAAAATCTCAAACTCAATAAAAAACTATAAACGCTATTCAACCTACTTTGTTGTCTTTTTTAAATGTCCGGGTTTTCCTCAACCCTGGACTGAACACTGGTCACATTGTGCTGACTGAAACAAGTACCCCACGCTACCCGCCCACACAGAAGGCTAAGGAATTTAAGAGAAACGCTAACACAACAGAGTTCAATGTTTTCAAGGAAATACAAAACTACTTTTTCCATTTAATCTGCAGTTTATAATTCTGGGAGCTGGTCCTCAAATGACCTCTTGTACCTGATTGTACTGATAGAACCGTGAAGTGAGACATCGGACTGGGTTTACTCCACATCGAGCTTAGTATCCCATATGTTACAGGATACACTGCATTTATACCAAAGAAAAACGCTGACTGGTTCCGAGAGTGGTGCATGTCACACAGAAAAGAATTTTAAAAAGTATGATTTAGTGCTGTGCTATGTAATTACTTTATCTTAGGACTGTTCGCGCATTTGTCATTTTATGACGAAGACTGTCGACATGAGAAGCTACCCTATTGGCGTACATGGAAAAGATGTCGCTTTAAGTTGAGAAAAAAAATGTAAGACCCACTTCTTAGTGGTGAATAAAACCAGCTTATCAACGCTACGTTCAAGCTGCTACTCTTTGGTACCCTGAGGAGAATTCGACAGAACAACGCGTGCTACATTTTCTGGAGGCAATCGAGAGGGCTGTGTCGAGCCACACAGAACGCAACCATCTCCACACTATCCATTCGACCCAATAATACAAACCGCTAGAGCAGTGGTGTGCGAAGTAAGAGGGTATGGAAATACCTGAAATGGCGTAAGGTTATCGATCCCGGTGAGCTGAAGTTGTCTGACGCTTGATGATTGATGCAGAAGAGCAGAGGCGGCGATGACGTCTCAGCGATGCTCTTCTTCAATTTCAGCACAGTGGTGCATCACCCATGTTTGTTCCGGTACCAAGTACGGATGCTGGACGTCTCTAATCGCTGTCGAGGGTAATTTTAGGGCTGTACAATACCTGGACAGTACCTTAATCTGTTGTCCAGGTCTACAGTCAATTTTCCGGTGACAGGTTCATCTTTCGGGATGACAGCCCACAAGCATGCCGCGACAGCCTCGTGAACACCGTCCTAGTAACTGCAGGAATTGCCAAATGGAAAGGTCTATCATATCTACTGACATTCATTAATTTAAAATTAAGTAAATAGAGGCACGTCTGCTGATGTTCAGAGCATCCTTAGGACATGTTGAAAGTTGCTGTGAGCCGTCGCACGAACACCGCTTACAAACATGATTATGTCAAGAGGGCCGCCGCCGATGAGTAGGACAGTCTTCACCAGCACTGTCTCAAAAGCGTACGAAGAACGATACAATGTACCGTCAGAACAGCAAGCTTTTGAAGGTTTTCCAGCAGCACATTTTCATTTCATGGATATGCAAAGATGCGCAATTTCGAAGAGTCAAATTTATTTTTGGCAGCGTTTTGTCTTTATTTCACAGTATAGTTATTATTTCAGCTTCATGAAGCACATTATTTCATTCCTTTATCTGCTCGAATCTAGTTCCGCACATATCGAGATATGCAGGTGGGGGAGTTTAATGCTCTATGACGAGCTAACTCGAAACGAGTCCGGCTTAATAACAATACACTGCAGTTCCAGCATAAATGCATAATGTATTTCTCACAACTGGTTTTAGATAAGAGGAATTTTCAACACTGAGCGCTCTCTCTCTCTCTCTCTCTCTCTCTCTCTCTCTCTCTCTCTCTCTCTCTCTCTCTCTCTCTCTTTCTCTGTGCGGGTGCTATTCGCATTTTTGGGGCCTCCTCATGAGGCTCACTCACCCATCCCACCGAAAAACTGTTATTTCTACCTGAAACCGAATCGTGCACATTTCGTCCTGCACCTTTTCGAGAGTAATCAGCCCTAAATAGACTAACATAGTAAGCCCTTAGGTTTCCCAGTGCGTTAATTCCTTGCGGATCAGGTTCATTTCTCCAACTCGTATACGCCTTGGGGTTTAGGCTATACGGTTTGATATTTAACGTGACGAGCTACCTGTAGCACAGGTCCCTTTCTATCACTCCTTAATCATTAAAATTGTTCTGGCTGTCGTATCACGTCATTGTTTAAATTTACAACGGTCTTTCTCAGGGCAAAACTGATTTTGGTGAAGGAAAGGTGTATCTATTTATTGAAGACGATAGGTATCAATACATCATTATTTTTGAAACTTTATTGGCCCTAGAATAAAATAGGCCAGTCACGACGGAAGTGGGAGGATAGGAAAATAGCTATTCGTGGGCTAGCCGGCTGGACAGCGATTGGCGATAGTCTGCAAATCGGTGCTTGCCTTCTGGTGGGCACGTTTTCTTCCTGGTATAGGCGAAAATGCACTGACAGTTGCCCCTATAGCGTCCGTGCCCGCAACCTCTCGCGGGCCGTTGGATTAGACAGCTGGCAGCCACAACGCCGGTAATTTGTAGCCGTGTTCTCTACTGGTGTTGTCAGGTTCCCTAATAATTTCAGCCGCCTCTAGAATTTTACTTTGCCGCGTCCACGACTCTTTCGCCAGCACACGGGCTCCCTGGACGAAAATAGGCTGTCCACAGTCAAGGTGGTGATCCGCTACGGCCGATTTATTATGCTGTGCTAATCGCACATAGCTTTCATGATCTTCTGCTCGTCTGCCGACTGGTCTCTCTACGTGGAGGAAACAGCCTAGCTTAGCCTATCCTATTATATCCTAAGACCAATAAAGTTTCAAAAATACAACGCATTGACTCAGATCGTCTGGAATAAATAGAGCCGCTTTTCCTCCAACAAAACCAGTCTTGTCATGAGGAAGGCCTCTGTAATACGGTAGAAAGGCCGGTTTTAAGTTTTTAATTAAAAGTATTGTATACTATGACACACCAGGAAGAATATTAATCATCCTGACACCGGCCGCGGATGAATACGTAGTCATATCACTCCCTGGTTTACTCTAGTGTCTACTGCTACGTCGAAAAAAAAAGGTTGAAACGGCTCTGAGCACTATGGGACTCAACATCTGAGGTCATCAGTCCCCTAGAACTTAGAACTACTTAAACCTAACTAACCTAAGGATATCACACACATCCATGCCCGAGGCTGGATTCGAACCTGCGAACGTAGCGGTCGCGCGGTTCCAGACTGAAGCGCCAAGAACCGCTCGGCCACGCCGGCCGACGCTACATCGAAATGTAATAATATCAATCCCTGGTTCACTTCAGTGTACGATCTGTCAGTTCCAAATGCACTGCTACAGCGAAATGTAAAAATTCTAAGGGAGCACAACGTAATAAATTCAGTAATGACACGGAAAGGATATGCGATGCTTCTTCAGGAAGAGTCCGAAGACTGAGTAACATAATTACTAAGACAAAAGTGCTTGCTGAAACTAAAATTGCACATTAATGTGAAAAAATACCGCTGAAGATCCACGCAAAAGAACATGAAAGTACTTGTTCACGAAACAACCAAAAATTACAAAATGGTTAGAACTAATCAGCACAAGAGTTCACAACAGATGTAGCAGTTCAGACCCTTGCTGAGCAGTGAATTAAACATTAACGAAAACTGTTATCACGCAGTCATGACAAATGAAATATTTATTTGTGGTTCCTGGCCTATGACCTAATATATTACAAAATATATCGACCAATGTGATACAACCACAGCATGTCCCAATTAGAAGTGGTAGTGAAATGAAAACAATATAGATGGAAAAAGTAAGTAAATTGTGTATTATTTCGAAAGTACTCGCCATAACCGTTAGAACATTTATCCCACTGTCAGACAGGACGGTCAGTGCCTTCCTGGAAAAACGTTTGTGGTCGCCTACGGAACCACGATTGTGTCCATGCGTGCACCTCTAAGTTCAAAGCAAATTGACGGCTACGAATCTCTTTCTTCAGGGCCTCAAAAATATGGAAATAGCATGGCGAGCAATCGCAGCTGTAAGGAGAATGTGTAAGGGCTTCCCAGCGAAACTTCTGCTGCTTTGTTGAAGCGATCTTGGCAAAATGCGGTCGTGGCCGTCATTTCCTACGGACGAAGACGTGCACACCTGGGTAGATTCATGGTTCCCTACGCGGCCAGAAACATTTTTCCATGAAGGCATTGACCGTCTTGCCTCACAGTGGGATAAATTTATTAACTGTTCGGGCGATTTCTTTTGTAATAATACACAGTTTACTTACTTTTTCCCCATCAATCTCACTTTCATTTTACTTCCCGTTTGTACACACTAACGTTACGAAGAAGATCTACAGCTACTGCGACACAGTAAAAGAAAACATAAACAAACTAACTGATTACGTACAAGAAGAATTAATAATCTGACTTAGTGGACTCTGATTGCTATGTATTACAGTCAAGCAACGACTAAGAAAATCATTTTTCATCTTTTAAGTTATCAGTCCATTCCGGGGTTTGATTGCAGGTATGAACACAGTACAGCCAAAGCAGTTGTGGTGGAAAGACCAAACGGCGATGGATGGACGAAGTCATTAAAGACCCACAATAGCTGAGGTTTGTGGCCGAGCGGTTCTAAGCGCTACAGTCTGGAGCCGCGCGAACGCTACGGTCGTAGGTTCGAATCCTGCCTCGGGCATGGATGTGTGTGATGTCCTTAGGTTGGTTAGGTTTAAGTAGTTCTAAGTTCTAGGGGACTGATGACCTCAGCAGTTAAGTCCCATAGTGCTCAGGGCCATTTGAACCAGAGCTGAGGTTTGAATCCAACTGGATGAAAATAGTTCAAGAACACTAGGAGACTGTGAGGAAGGTACAAGATCCTCAATGCGCAACTGATAAAAAAAGTAATCACTTTTTGTCACACATTTTCCTTTTATATTCTATAGAACTAATTGCCTGGGGTGAAGTAAGAAAAAGATGGTTGTTTTGCTGAAAAGCACTACACGAGGGAAGATAATGAGATGTGACTACGATCGGTTGAAGCTAAACGGGACTATACAGGCGCAGTCAGTCTGTGACAGGCAACTGATGGTTGCCGGCAACCGGTGTGCCTGACATGTTTTTCTGACACTTAAATGTGAAACACTAGCAGTTCAACTTACATTCCACGTCCCCCTTCCAGAAAGGACAACAGCTTCGTCATCCGGTATTCATTGTCCATTCGTCACACTCTGAGAAAAAGTGACTGTGAGCACCATACCTCATGCTGGCCGGCCGACGGCCAAACGCAGGAACAAGTAAATGAGGACAACGGCTGCTCCAGGCGGAACACAGCAGCCACAGGTTGTCTGCGGACCAACCGGCAGCAGGCAACGGATGCTTCCGCCGCCGGACCAAGCCAGTGTGTGACTCAGTCAACATGCTAAAGGCCACGTCAGTGCAACTAACAAGATCTCACCAAGAACTTAACAGTAATATGCTAACCTCTTTCTATTACGACCAATCTAAAGTGAGAAACGTATGAGTTTTCTGTTGCATCATTCAAGTTAAAATAGAAGCCAGTTAAATGTTTTACATCGCAAGAGCATCTATGAATGAAATGAGGTTGACACACTTCTCATGTTAACCGAAACTGCAGATGTTTCTGGCGGATAACTGTCGTTAGCCGATAAGTCGGCGTAAGAAAGCACTGTAAACATGACGACAATGTCATATTGTGGGTGACTTATTGTGCTATACTGAAATCTACGAATAGTAATCAATAATGTAACAGGGGATCGTGGGAGCAGGGACTAGGCGCATGTTGCGAGAGTTGCGAGAGTCCACTGTATCCTAACGGAAATTTTGCGTGGAGAATTTGACTTCCTCGTATTTGAAACACATGATCATGAAAACAGTGTGTAAGCAACGTGGCTGTGTCCTACAACAATGCAATGGCGATTACTGAAGCGCGAAACGTACGGAGAACTAACACAGTGGGCCATCTTTGGAAAGTTTCATATGTAAAGCATCATCATTATTCCATGCTACTGGTTATTTACATTCTGTGAACCGATGCCTTACAGATGTCTTGTAAGAATCTATTTTCAGTCCCGAAATTTTAGTTCCGTAGCATACACGGCCATTCGTCTACCGTAACACGACCGTCATTTCTGCTACCTTTAGCAGATAAACTGCATGTCCAACAAGGTTCGAGACTGAGTTGATTCCTGGCGTATAAGAGATTTCCGCGCAGTAGCTACGGTAGCAGCTTGAACTAATAACTGTAAACAGTGCATGTGCATTCGACCAGTCAACTGTGAGCAGGCAGCAAAAGAAACAAAACAAAAATTTGGAGTAGCAATTAAAATTCCGGGAGAAGAAATAAAGACTTTGAGGCTTGCCGACGACATTGTAATTCTGTCAGAGACAGCAAAGGACCTGGAAGACCAGCTGAACGGAATGGACATTGTCTTGAAAGGAGGATATAAGATGAACATCAACAAAAGCAAAACGAGGATAATCGAATGTAGTCGAATTAAATCAGGTGATGCTGAGGGAATTAGATTAGGAAATGAGACATTTAAAGTAGTGGATGAGTTCTGCTAGTTGGGGAGCAAAATAATTGATAATGGTCTAAGTAGAGAGGATATAAACTGTAGAATGGCAATGGCAAGGAAAGCGTTTCTGAAGAAGAGAAATTTGTTAACACTGAGTATAGATGTAAGTGTTAGGAAGTCTTTTCTAAAAGTATTTGTATGGAGTGTAGCCATGTATGAAAGTGAAACATGGACGATAAATAGTTTAGACAAGAAGAGAATAGAAGCTTTCGAAATGTGGTGCTGAAGATGAGAGGGGTAGGTCATTAACTTACTAGGAGGTACGGAATAGAATTGGGTCGAAGAGGAATTTGTGGCACAACTTGACTAGAAGAAGGGATCGGTTGGTACGGCACATTCTGAGGTATCAAGGGATCACCATTTTAGTTGTGGAGATAAGTATGGGAGGGGGAGGGGGGTAAAAATCGTAGAGGGAGACCAAGAGATGAATACAGTAAGCAGATTCAAAAAGATGTAGGTTGCAGTAGTTACTCGGAGATGAAGAGGCTTGCACAGGATGGAGTACAACTGAGAGCTGCATCAAACCACTCTTTGGACTGGAGACCACAACAACAACATGCATTACGAGTTAAAACTGAATACCAATGTCTATATAATTTTGCTAAAACAGAAAGTCATTTTCCACTCCCGTCGCACAGCATTTTTCTGTCGTTTCTTCGCAACCAGAAGAAAGGAAAGGGGTATAGTAACAAAAGACGAAAGTCATTCTAACATCGACTGGGAGCTAAACATCATAGTAATGATCTAACTTTGATTTTATAATTCCACTTCAGCGATGAGGGATATGCAAATGTGTGGATTAGGAGGAACCTCGTCTATAATCCACATGTCACCACCAATGTGTAAGTTGAATCTAGTTACTCAGCAGTTTGATAGATTCTTGGTTGCTTTAGAAATACTATCCTGTCTCGTGTTTTGAACTGTAGTGCACTTTGAGAACATGAAAACCTAATTTATGTAACGATAACGATTGTCATTCTTCCTTCGTGTTCATTGTCAGTGGGATCATGAAATATCCAGATAACTCCAGGGTGAATTTGTTCAAAGAGTTCTGTATGTTACGATAACATTCTTCATGAAACTCTTTGAAGCGGTTTCATCGTGAGCAGTTAGTGACTGATAAGGTGCCTTACATTAAATGATCATTAGTAGGAAAGGAGACTATTACGGTTTAACGTCCCGTCGACGAGAAGGGTATTTGAGACGCAGGACAAGCCCAGATTAGACAAGTGTAAGGAACAACTGATTTTAGTTACTCCGTCGTTGATGACGATAGCATCTGCGAGGAACGCAGCCGCAATGTATTTTAATACGCATACGAAACACAAACTGACTGTAAAGCGTGACGGCTAGAACTAAACCATATATTACTGAATCGATATGGATGTGATTAGTTTCCCAGGTAGGTCTTATAAATGTGTATTGTCAAAAAGTTACCCAGCTACATCTGATGAATGTGTATTCCCAAACTGATCATGTATGTTATGTGGATAATCAACATCAATAAAGAGCTGATGAAGACCGTAACGTTTCACATAGTAAAATGTAGCGAAATATGTTGGCTCTCGCTTCTGAAAAGAACCATTGCTAGTCCAGTGCGTCAACTACTACGCGGGCTCGCTCTGTGGTGATCACTGGAACCAAGACGTTTGGAAGTAATGCGACTCAAATGTACTGTTCCATCATTTGAAGTATAATTACGCCGGTAAGTGGCTTTCTTTTCCGCGAGCGGCTCAGTTTCCGGTGCGCTGGCCGCCCGCCCGCCGTACAGATTATCACTGCTCACGATCTGTCCGCTTCCTCGCGCGGCGCTGCCCCCTCCTTCCTCTCTGTTTTTGTCCGGCGCGCTGTCTCAGGTAATTCTCTGGGATGAGGTCATTTTCTCCTCTCTCAACAAGACTCGGCGCTTCGTGAACGCAATTACGGGGACACGGAACACGTGCTCAGGCCGTATAGAGGGAGCATCCCTTCACCACGGAACAGATAGCCACTGCTGTATCCGTATTAATATTCTATTTGTAGATTTTTGGCAGTAAATCTAGGCATGGACAGAAATTGAAGTACAGAAACCTGCCGATATGCGGATGCGGCACTGCACGTATAAAAGAAAAACATGGATATTCTAAAGTACACATATCTTGCCGGAAACTGTTACATACTGTATGTACGAAACATGCTATGTCACTTCAACAGATTGAATTACGTGCGCATTACTCGCCGAAAACTGACGACTTATTTACGAAATTACACTTACTGCACACTGTAGTCTCTATCACGTACTTTCAGTTCACTTTCAGGAAAAAACTCATTTCTTCAGCTCCTGCTTCTCATACACTTTTTTCCATGACGACGGTCCACGTTTTTCGGTACACTTAAAAGTATATTGTCCTGCACACTCCAATAACAGATCCACGCGTTTCAGGGCCTCGGTGTGCGTGCCAACGAGTTCTTCAATTGGCTCATCTTCACTGTCTTCCTGTACTCAAAACACGGTGTTCACTATAACCGTGTCACTTCCTTGCTGAAAACACGGATCATAGGCGTCGCTATTTAAGCAATCACGAATTTTTTGTCATCTGTATCTTCACAGTAGAAATTTAAATTAAAAAACGAAAATATTCGTTAAGTTGCCATAGAAAACATCAGGTTTTTTTTTTTTTTTTTTTAAATCGCGAACTATGCACGGATAATCCGTAAGCCGAATGATCTGCACCCAGATAGCTGGTATCTTCCTGTACTTTAGAATCTCTCAGCAGGGGAGTAGTATGTTCAGTAAGAAAATCATATTCGTCCTGTTCAGTACTTAATCGTGTCCAGAGGCACATCGGTTTACAAATATTGTTCATTGTTTTCATATTATGTTGTTTTCTCTCACACAATGGGAAGGCCTCAGACGCTCCCAACCCATTTGGCTCATATTTAGCAGGTCGCTTATGAACAAACTAAAATGAAAGACTCTAAGATTTAATGGCTTAACACCCCTCTCGGTTTGAGAAGACTACCCCTAAAGTTCATGACGCGCAATCGACTCAAAACTGACAGGATCGATAGATAATTGAAAACTGAACAGTTTTAACCGTCTTGTATGGAGGCTGCAAAAGCACATTTTCCACGACATCGAGGAAAGAAACTATTACGAGTGCCACTTGTGTACCCCCAACGTAGCCTGGGGAGGAGAGAACCTGTGTTCAGTTCTCATATCCAGTCTTCATTTTTTTCTTTTTTGTTCATGTATATCTTTTTGCCGTACTTAAATTATTAGGAATAGGAGGGCTAACAAGGTAGTTAATAACGAATAATAACAAGGTAGGAAAATAAATTTCTCAAACTATTTGGATTAGTAAAGAATTAAAATTTTAAGCGTCGTTGTATGAAAACAAATCCCAGTGATACTTCTGCGAATTCGTCATGAGGGGCCATGGACAGCCAACCACGCGCTGCTTGTTTACAATGAAGCGCAGTACGGAACTTACTTTGGGCGTTTCAGTATTGTAATGTGCTTCTGGAAACCCAGCGAAACTGCAAAACCGTGCGGATACATGTACGATTCAAAGCACATTCGCGATCAATTTTCAGCACTGATTTTTTTCGGCCAACGTTATCTGTATGCGAAGGAAACTGAAGACGTGTAACAGAGCGAGTGAAAGACCCTTTGCAAGGCAACCTGGATTAAAATTTTAATTCTTTGCCAATCCAACTCGACTGATAAATGTACTTCTCTATCTTGTATTTATTCTTTATTGATTACCTAATTCCCATCAATTTAGGCACGGGAAAATATACATAAAAAATGCAGAATTGATTTGAGAGTCAAAAACAGTTTATATCTTTCTTCTTCGTCGCTCCGCCAGCGGCACTATCGTGGAATAGTGCTTACTCTATGGGTACATAAGCGGTGGTCGAAATAGTTTCTTTTCTCAATTTCCTGGCAAAGATACGTTTGCTCAGTTTTCAGTTATCTATCGATCCTGTCAATTCTGAGTCAATTTCGCGTCATCAACTTTGGGGGTGCTGTTTCCAAAACTGGAGGTGTGTTGAGCTAAAATATCTCAGAGACTTTAATTTTAGGTTGTACACTAGCTACCTGCCAAATACGAGCCGCATCGGTTGGCCGTATCTCAGGTCTTCCCATATCCTCGCGCAATCCTTCGTAGTTTTCTTAATCCTGTTTACAAATATTTTCGTGGGTTGACACTTCAGTGCTTGGGATGCTGGGATAGGTACGTTCAAAGTGATGTTGCGACAGTGACACATATCTTCATCACTAAACTCGTCATCTCTCCCAACTTCTTGAGTTCGTCTCAAATCATCCAAGGTGCCTGCCCAATTGGGAACTTAGTCCATACTACCACGTCTGTCAGGAAAGTTCCGGGACTGTATTAATAAAAAGTAGAGGAACGTTAAGATGGTGATCTTAATGCTTCAGGTGTTCTACATAGTCTGCCCCCTCCCCCTCCCTCCCGCCGGCGGGAGTGGCCCTGCGGTTCTAGGCGCTACAGTCTGGAACCGAGCGACCGCTACGGTCGCAGGTTCGAATCCTGCCTCGGGCATGGATGTGTGTGCTGTCCTTAGGTTAGTTAGGTTTAAGTAGTTCTAAGTTCTAGGGGACTGATGACGTCAGAAGTTAAGTCGCATAGTGCTCAGACCCATTTGCACCATTTTTTTAACCCTTCCTCCCCCTTGAGAACAACGGACAGAACGTTTATACAACCTTGTGAAAATGTCAGAAAAGTCTCTCATTGGTATGTCGTTCAACTAGCGTGTCATAAGCACCCTCTTCGGTCTTGGCGAACCATAAGAGGCCCGTTCTGCACTTTGTCGTTTTGTGGTAGGCTCCTGTTGATAAAATCAGGCTCATCATCCATAATAATTATTCCCAGAAGAGTAGCGTCCGAGTTTTACATTTCAGTCAAGTCGCAGCAGGCGTCCATGCGTCGTTTTTTATGTTCAGGAGGCAAGGCGTGCGGAACATATTTTGCATACACTTTTGTCTTCTTCATAATATTCTGGAGAATATCTTGACGACTTGATTTAGAGTTGTTGCTCCATTGCGATTTGCAACACAACAAATTTGGTAGACGGTGGTCGCATGTGTACCGCATAATACTGCCTGTTCACAATCGACTGGTCGAAAGCACATGTACTGTTTACAGTTATTAGTTCAAACTACTACTGTAGCTACTGCGCGGACGTCTCTTATACGCCAGGAATCAACCTTGTTGGACATGCAGCGTATCTGCTAAAGGTAGCAGAAATCACGGTCGTGTTACGGGAGACTAATGGCCGCGTATGCTACGGAACTAAAATTTCGGGACTGAAAATAGATTCTTACACGACACCTCTAAGGCACCGGTGCACAGAATGTATATAACCAGTGGCAGTAGCATGGAATAATGATGACGCTTTACATATGAAACTTCCCTGTACGTCTCGTGCTTCAGTTATCGCCACTGCATTGTTGTAGGATACAGCCACGTTGCTCACACACTGTTTTCATGACAACTGTTTTACTGCTTGACATACTAGCGAATAAGAATTCAGCGTTTCCATCGCGTTTGAGCAGGGGTTTGTGCCTCAGATCTATGAGTCGTGACAGTCGCTTGGGAGCCGTCTTCTGGTTAATACCTACACTATGTGATCTAAAGTATCCGGACACCCCCCCAAAAACAAACGTTTTTCTTGTCAGGCGCATTGTGCTGCCACCTACTGCCTGGTACTCTATATCAGGGACCTCAGAAGTCATTAATCTGAGAGAGCAGAATGGGGCGCTCCGCGGAACCCAATGACTTCGAACGTGGTCAGGTGATTGCGTGTCACTTGTGTCATACGTCTGCTCGCGAGATTTCCCTAGGTCCACTGTTTCTGATGTGATAGTGAAGTACAAGCGGAAAGGGACACGTACAGCACAAAAGCGTACAGATCGACCTCGTCTGTTGACTGACAGAGACCGCTAATAGTTGAAGAGAGTCGTAATGTGTAATAGGCATACATCTATCCAGACCATCACACAGGAATTCCGAAATGTATCAGGATCCACTGCAAGTACTATGACAGTTAGACGGGAAGTGAGAAAACTTGGATATAATCGTCGAGCAGCTGCTCAGTAGCCACACATCACGCCGGTAAATGCCAAATGACGCCTTGCTTGGTGTAAGGAGCGTCAACATTGGACGATTGTACAGTGGAAAAACGTTGTGTTGAGTGACGAATCACGGTACACACTGTGGCGATCCAATGACACGGTGTGGGTATGGCGAATGCCCGGTGAACGTCATCTGCCAGCGTGTGTAGTACCAACAGTAAAATTCGGAGGCGGTGGTGTTATGGTGTTGGTCGTATTTTCGATGGAAGGGGCTTGCATCCCTTGTTTTGCGTGGCACTATCACAGCACAGGCCTACATTGATGTTTTAAGCACCTTCTTGCTTCCCACTGTTGAAGAGCAAATACGGGGATCGCGACTGAATCTTTCAAAACGATCGAGCAACTGTTCATAATGCACGGCCTGCGGCAGAGTGGTTATACGACAATATCATCCCTGTAATGGCCTGGCCTGCACAGAGTCCTGACCTGAATCCTATAGAACACCTTTGGAATGTTTTGGAACGCCGACTTCGTGCCAGGCCTCACCGACCGACATCGATACCTCTCCTGAGTGCAAGCATTCCGTGCAGAATGGACTCCCATTCCCCATGAAACCTTCCAACACCTGATTGAATGTATGCCAGCGAGAGTGGAAGCTGTCATCAAGACTAAGGGTGGTCCAACACCATACTGAATTCCAGAATTACCGATGGAGGGCGCCACGAACTTGTAAGTCACTTTCAGCCAAGTGTCCGGATACTTTTAATCACATAGTGTATGTTAAATCGCATTGATCAAATTTGCACCAAAATGAAGAAATCTGCGCGTTTGATTGGTTCTCGTAGAGCTGATGAAAAGTGACTACAGCGTTGAGAATTTTGAGAAAGTATGAGTTTTTTGAGAGATCTATTTTAGGAGATTTTGCGTGTGAACATTTCAAGTTGTAAATGAACTCCGCGTGGTGTGTTTCGCGCAAATTACGAGACATTATGGCGAGCAATTCTGTACAAGAGGACTAGTTAACGACTGACTGTATTAACTGGAAAGTAGTTGTGGGTCAGTGACTGTTTAGGACGTTGAAAATATCGGTCGGACTAAATATCTTCTGGCTGCTTCTCGGTGTGAGCTTCTTGCAGACAGTCAGTACCATTGCATAATTAGTGTCGGAATATTAAATAAGGAACTTGATAGCCATTTTATGTGTTTTAAAGACAATAAACCATCTTACAGGAAATTTTGGATATTTTTCAAACTAGTCATGCAAGAATCCCGAACGCCCGATAATTTAACTAACTTTCAGATAATTTCCATGGACTGGAGGTATGTGGCCTTTGCGTGATAGGTATTTAGTCGAATTTTGTCAACGCTGCTATTGTCGTCTGAACCAGTATCTACCGCTGCAGACAACTTGAAGTCTATCCAGGCAGGTGGTCAGACTGTTTAAAGGATAGTGAGAGAGAGAGAGCAACCCGCCGCGCCGCGCACTGTCAGCAACTCTTTTCTTTGTAACTGGAATTATTATATTCTTCTTGAAGTCTGAGGGTATTTCGCCTTTCTCACACATCCTGCTCACCAAATGGAAGAGTTCTGTCATGTCTGGCTCTCCCAAGGCTATCAGTAGCTCTAACGAAAAGTTGTCTACTCCCGATGCCTTATTTCGACTTAGGTCTTTCAGTGCTCTGTCAAACTCTTCATCACGCAGTATGATATTTCCCATTTCATCTTCATCTACGTCCTCTTCCCTTTCCGTAATACTACCCTGTAGTTCAAATCCCTGGTATAGACGCTCTATACATTCCTGCCACTTTTCTGCTTTCCCTTCCTTGCTTAGTATTGGTTTTTCCTCTGAGCTCTTGATATTCATACAAGTGGTTCTCTTTTCTCCAAAATTTTCCAGTAGGTGAAATCTATCTTACCCCTCGTGATATATGCTTCTACATCCTTACATTTGTCCTCTAGCCATTCCTACTTAGCCATTTTGCACTTTCTGTCGATCACGTTTTTGAGACGTTTGTGTCCTGTTTTGCCTGCTTCATTTACTGCATTTTTATATTTTCTCCTTTCATCAATTAAATTCAATATCTCTCGTGTTACGCGAGGATATCTACTAACATTCGCCTTTTTACCTACTTGACCTATGCTGCCTTCACTATTTCATCTCTCAAAGCTTCTCATTCTTTTTCTACTATATTCCTTTCTCCCGTTATTGCCAATTGTTTCCTAATGCTCCCTCCCAAACTTTCTGCAACCTCTGGTTCTATCAGTTTATCCAGGTTCCGTCTCCTTAATTTCTTGGTTCAAATGGCTCTGAGCACTATGGGACTCAACTGCTGTGGTCATAAGTCCCCTAGAACTTAGAACTACGTAAACCTAACTAACCTAAGGACGTCACACACATCCATGCCCGAGGCAGGATTCGAACCTGCGACCGTAGTGGTCGTGCGGTTCCAGACTGTAGCGCCTTTAACCGCTCGGGCACTCCGGCCGGCCCTTAATTTCTTATCTTTTTGCAGTTTCTCCAGTTTTAATCTGCAGTTCATAACCAATAGATTGTGATCCGAGTCCATATCTGCCCCTGGAAATGTCTTACAATTTAAAACCTGGTTCCGAAATGGCTCTGAGCACTATAGGACTTAACATCTGAGGTCATCAACCCCTAGAACTCAGAACTACTTAAAACTAACTAACCTAAGGACATCACACACATCCATGCCCGAGGCAGGATTCGAACCTGCGACCGTAGCGGTCGCGCGGTTCCAGACGGAAGCGCCTAGAACCGCTCGGCCACATCGTCCGGCCCTTGTTCCGAATTCTCTTACCATTATATAATCTAGCTGAAACCTTCCAGTGTCTCCAGGCCCTTCGACGTATTCAGCCTTCGTGATGCATAAGGTTCAAAAAATTCGCAACCAGGCGTTTTTTTTAAAAAGCGAACTGTTTAGATTTAATTATACGGGTGTAGTTTCTTGAGTATCATGACATACGTTGGTTGTCATTCCCCAGTAAAATTCTAAAATAAGAGCTTTACGAATGAAAAACAAGCTTTACTCATGTGAAATAACTATCAGGAAGTCCGGAAATTCTACGTTGACTATTGGTTGTCATACCGCACCTAAGCCCATATTGCAACAGGATACAGATCTACACCTACCAAAAGTAAGATTTATATAGTAATTTCCATGTGTGCTGCGACGTACAACGAGAATCCTTACTATTGTCATGGCACAAAGATCATCGGTGATCATCAAGGAAACCAAGAGCTGAAAAAAGTATTTGACTATTCTTACGCCTTAGTCAAGTACGTGAGCAACTGCTACACTTCACAATGTTTCACAGTCCATGGAAAGATGCGTACAATCAGAAGCACGTCTCTTGCTTGGCGTAACTACTGGTTCGGTATGCGAAGTGGCATTAAAATCTATAATTACTCCAATAACTTTTGTGTACATTTCTGGTTATTTTTTCGATGTCTTGTGTGAAATATAGAACATGGCTGAAACGTCAGGGGTAGTTTGCTATGCTATATCAATTTCCATTTGCAGTCTATTTTTCTCCTGGAATCTTCTAAATCTCCTGCGTTTATCGGTGTACAGGAGAAAAATAAACTGGAGATGGAAACCCATGTCCGAACCCTTCATCCACCTAGACAACAGAGCATCGCATTCACAGCAGACAAGGCCTGTCTACGCAGCACCTAGCTCCATCTTCTCCGCTGGCGATCGTGGCAATCAGTCGCATTCTCTGAATAACGAACAACATTGCGAGACGTTCCGCCTACGGTCCGTCAACGTACGAAATCACGTTTGCTGCCTTATGGGTGGTCTAACGGCATGCGCCGGCGCCCGCAACTCTGATGCTCAGGACACGGGTTCCCATCCGCGATTTCTTCAACACATCCTCTACAGCCCCTCCAACTTTGAAGCAATATTTCTGGGACACAATGTATATGGGAGTTAAAATTGTTACGTAATAAGTCTAAGTCAATATTTACTATAACAGAAACGGACGTGGAACCAGTTGTAAGCTATTATTCAAGTATATGTCGCTGGTTTGATCACTGACCAAAAAATTAGGAAACTGTCACTCTTATATAGATTACCCCGTAATTTGGGAAGGGGTCTGGAGAACTCATAAAACCAAATATTTTCTGCATTGTCTCGTTTCAAGCAGCGGACCAATCATTATAAACAAAACTGCTCCACCCTTATCGGAATATAAAATTAAATAGATTAGAATGTGGCGTACCGGCAATGTTACGCCACAAACATCGCACACTTGGGAATTCGCCTACTGGAGAAGATGCCTGTATGACAAAGAGGTTAGTGCCCTGTACTTCTAACCACTCAGTCTTCTACTGACACTTGACTCTCTTGCTACATAACGAGGTAGACCAAAGAATATAGCGTTTTACTGGTCCTTTACCTAGCAGAATCGTCCCTTCCTATGCCGTTATAATACGTGAAGGACGTCATGCATGTTTTGTGCTACTTTGTTCGCAAGGCACTTTCCCTGAATGAAGACTTTGTCAAGGGATGCTACTGAATAGCCGATGGTATGGCTGCATTTAGATTCAGCTGTGTAAATTACACTAATGCATCCAGAAAGCCCGATCACCAGACAGGTAGTAGCAGAGACGTCAGAGGTAATAGACCAAGGGAAAGACCACGGCTGAGATGGATTGACAGGGCCAGAGAGGACATGAGTAAGACGCAACTAGATCGAGAAGAATAGATAACTGAAGAAGATGGAAAGGATTGATTGGCGAGGCCAAAGCCCGATTGGGTTTTGTGTGGCTTAACTAGTAACTAAGTAAGTATATCTTTTGAAAATCTATTAGGCGCTAACTTGAGCACACTCATTTCCACTTGTCATCTACGAAAGAAGGTAACTGAAAAACGTTATTCTCACTATCATCTCTGGTAGCTGTCCGCCCGTGGTAGCTGAATGGCTCCGGCACGGTAGCTCAGCGTGTTCGGTCAGAGGGCTGCTCGCCCTTTGTAATAAAAAAAAAAAAAAAAAACTGCGTAAAGGAATCAACGATCAACTTGAACGTATATCTTGTGACCTCCGTCCAGACCAAAATCAACGAACAATACCGAAAAAAAAAATGCCGGCACGGTGGTTCAGCGTGTTCGGTCAGAGGATTTAGCTACCCTCTGTAATTAAATAAGTGAGGGAACGGATCAGCGAACAACCTGGTCGGGTGTCATCGGACGTCCGCCACGAACAAACTCAACGAACAGTATACAACGAAATGACATAAAAAAGTGGTCAGCGCCACGGAATGTCATACCTAACGGCTCGGGTTCGATTCCCGGCTGGGTCGGAGATTTTCTCCGCTCAGAGACTGGGTGTTGTGTTGCCTTTATCATCATTTCATCCCCACCGACACACAAGTCGCCGAAGTGGCGTCAACTCAAAAGACCTGCACCAGGCGAACGGTCTACCCGACGGGAGGCCCTAGCCACACGGCATTTCCATTATCTCTAGAAGCTCCCGTGTCGAGCGCACGCAAACTGAAATGTACGTTCGTACTTTTAAAAGCTCTTCATTCAGCATGTGACGAATGTTTAAAATATTTTTTACGTTGCCTACATTATTTTGAGGTTACCTTTTAACGCTGTATCTGTTAGAAGCACTCGAAGCGCAATCAGCTCGGCAAAAAAAAAAGGGAAGGAAACCTGCTCCAACCCTGTGTTTTACCACTGTCTACAATTTGTGCAGTGCAGATGGTGAGACATCGTCTTTAGAGGAGGGGCCGCAATGTATCTTCATCGCACAACTCCTAATAAGACCCTTATCATCCGATGTAGCCTCTACGCCATCTCCTGGATTAGTGGTTGCTTTAACTGTGGCGGCCTAGCGACGCCTCAGCGCTGCCGCAGCCGGCGCACAACACAATGGCCGCCGCCTTCCGCCAAGCGTAAACCTTTCTCACACTGATGAATACACTCTACTTTCCCACGTAACAGGACACGGACGGCTCGTACCGACACGCCATATGAGCACCCTGCTCACGCCAAGCCGTGATGCGTCGCACACACACACACACTGCTCAGGAGATAGGCGCTGCCGCTCCTCAGAACCCACACATGCGGGCGCGAAGCACTTGCGACAGCAATACGTATGTAAGCCGAGTTGTTGTCGAACATACAGTGCTATAAGATCAGCACGCAGGTCATGCTTCTGTATCTTTTTCGTCTCACAGTAAAATTGCTTTGTAATTCTAATCGGAGCAGTTAAAAAGTAAGAGGGAGAAAAATGGGCTGTCTTCAAAGCAACCGTCCTGAAATTTGCAACAGCAGAGTGTCAACTTATATTATTAACTGAAGTACTACATGATGCAAACACATTATCTCTATAAGCCACCTTTCGCTGCCAGATCGAGGCTACTTAATAAACCACTGTCACTTCCGTCCCGTTCCTCCTCCAGTCGCGAAAGGTTCGCGGGAAGAGCAACTGCTGGTAAGCCCGTGTGTGAGCTCGAATCCCTCTAATTTTATGTTCATGAACTTTTCGCACGACACACGTGGAAGAATGTAATACATTGGTTGCCTCATCTAGGAATACACGCTCTCGGAATTTTAGCAGTAAAGCACACCGTGATGCAGAACACCTCTCATCAGCGTCTGACACTAGAGATGGCTGAGCGCCTCCTTGAAGCTTTCTCGCTTACCAAGTGAACCTGTAACGAAACGCGCTGCTCTGGCATGGATCTTCCTCTTTCCTCTACTAATGCTATATCGTAAGGATTCCAAACCTGTGACCAACATTCAAGAACTGGTCGAAAGAGGGTTTTGTTAGCTGCCTCCGTTGTGGCTGAACTACACTTTCAGAGGATTCTTACATTAAATATGTCAGGGATCTGCCTTATCTACCGTTAGCTTAATGTGATCGTTCCACTTCAAATCGCTCCGACTCTCGATATTTTATAAATGTCACTGCTTTAAGTCATCGTTTTGGAATCGCGTAATCATAGGTCTTTTTGCGTATTTACGCGCAGTACGTTACGCTAGCTTATGTTAAGAGTCAAGTGTCAATCCCTGCACAAGCGTCGATCCTCTGCAGGTTTTTCTCCTTTGCGGTACAACGTTCTTCTACATTGGCGACTTCTCTGTTTTCAACACCATCATCTGCGAAAATCCTCATGGAATCTCCGATGTTGTCCATTACGTAACTTACATATACAGGGTGGTCCATTGATCGCGACCGGGCCAAATATCTCACGAAATAAGCGTCAAACGATAAAACTACAAAGAACGAAACTTGTCTAGCTTGAAGGGGGAAACCAGATGGCGCTATGGTTGGCCCGATAGATGGCGCTGCCATAGGTCAAACGGATATCAACTGCGTTTTTTTAATAGGAACCCCCAATTTTTATTACATATTCGTGTAGTATGTAAAGAAATATGAATGTTTTAGTTGGACCACTTTTTTCGCTTTGTGATAGATGGCGCTGTAATAGTGACAAACATATGGCTCACAATTTTAGACGAACAGTTGGTAACAGGTAGGTTTTTTAAATTAAGATACAGAACGTAGGTACGTTTGAATATTTTATTTCGGTTGTTTCAATGTGATACATGTACCTTTGTGAACTTATCATTTCTGTAACGCATGCTGTTACAGCGTGATTACCTTTAAATACCACATTAATGCAATAAATGCTCAAAATGATGTCCGTGAACTTCAATGCATTTGGCAATACGTGCAACGACATTCCTCTCAACAGCGAGTAGTTCGCCTTCCGTAATGTTAGCACATTAATTGACAACGCGCTGACGCATGTTGTCAGGCGTTGTCGGTGGATCACGATAGCAAATACCTTTCAACTTTTCCCACAGAAAGAAATCCGGAGACGTCAGATCCGGTGAACGTGCAGGCCATGGTACGGTGCTTCGACGACCAATCCACCTGTCATGAAATATGCTATTCAATACCGCTTCAACCGCACGCGAGCTATGTGCCGGACATCCATCATGTTGGAAGCACATCGCCATTCTGTCATGCAGTGAAACATCTTGTAGTAACATCGTTAGAATATTACGTAGGAAACCAGCATACATTGCACCATTTAGATTGCCATCGATAAAATGGGGGCCAATTACCGTTCCTCCCATAATGCCGCACCATATATTAACCCGCCAAGGTCGCTTATTTATTTATTCTCGAATCAGAAACATACAAATTTACAGTAGCCATACACATCAAATATATATATATATATATATATATATATATATATATATATATATATATATAAAAAAATTGTATTTATATTACATGTGCCCAGCACTTTGCAACCTCCAAGGCGCTTGGAGTGACTTGCAGGAGATCAATCTTCGTGTAGGATGTACGGCATAAAAGGCACTGGAGCATGTGGCTTGTGGTTTGTTCTTGTCCACAATCACAGGACGTATCTTCTGTTATGAAGCCCCATCTCTTCAGGTTGTCTCTGGATCGTCCAACTCCTGATCGTAATCTGTTTAAAGATTTCCACACCAGCCAGCTCTAGTTGTGTCCAGGTGGTAGTTCTTCAGTTTCTGGCGTCTGCAGTTGAGGCGTCGACTTCTTCCATAACTCCAGCCTTGCCTTCTCTGGTGAAATGGTGAGCTTCTCGGATATTGTCAGGAAGCCGTTGCTGTGGTGGATTATGTCCGTGCAGTGGATGGGCACTATCCTGTTCAACTTTGTCTCTCCTTGTTGGCAGCCACTGTTCTGCGTATCCATGGTGGCGCTATTCAAGCCAGGCAGTAGAGCTTATAGTTGGGGTAGATCTTAAGCAACCTGTGATCAACTTGCAGGTTTCATTGAGAGCAATATCTACTTGTCTGGCATGAGATGACCTGTACCAGACTGGAGAAGCATATTCAGCAGTAGAAAAGCACAGTGCCATTGCAGAACAGCGAATAGTTTGTGGATGTGATCCCCACTGTGTCCCTGCTAGTTTGCAAATTAGGTGGTTTCGAGCGGAGATTTTCATTTTGGAACCACGCGACCGCAACGGTCGCAGGTTCGAATCCTGCCTCGGGCTTGGATGTGTGTGATGTCCATAGGTTAGTTAGGTTTAAGTAGTTCTAAGTTCTAGGGGACTGATGACCTCAGAAGTTAGGTCCCATAGTGCTCAGAGCCATTTGAACCATTTTTTTCATTTTGGTGTTCTTGCAGTGAGTTTTGAATGTCAGAGTTCTATCGAGAGTGACTCCCAAGTATTTAGGTGTGTAATCATGCTGGAGTTGGATGCCAGACCATGCAATATGTAGCTCACGATTAGCTTCCCTGTTCCTTAAATGAAAGGCACACACTTGTGTCTTCGAAGGGTTTCATCTGAGTTGGTTCCGATTGTAGTAGCTTGACAGTGTTCTAAGTGCTGTTGTCAGGTTTTTTCCACTCTTTCAAAGCATGAGCTCTGCGTAGCAAGGGTTAGAACATCTGCATATAAGAATCTCCTTGTGCCTGGGGTCAATGGCTGGTCGTTGGTATAGATGTTGAAGAGAAGTGGAGCAAAGACGCTTCCCTGAGGTAGACAATTTTTCTGCGCTCTCCAGCGACTGCGTTGTCCTTAAAATTCAACAAAAAACCTGCGGTTTTGGAGGAGGGTGCTGAGTAGTCTAATGAGGTTGGCGTTGTTGATCATATTGTATAGTTTTGCATGGAGTAACCGATGATGGACAGGATCATACACTGCTGTGAGATCCACGAAGACCACGCCCGTTACTTGACGGGTTTCAAAACCATCCTCTATGAACTGAGTGAGATTCAAAAGTTGCCCTGTGCAGCTTCTGTTTGGTCGAAATCCTGCTTGTTCGGGTCGCTGATGTTCCACCTGTCGCAGCCATCGTGGATTTTCCGTTGCCCAACTGTGTATATTATGCCGGTTTACGTTACCGCTGTTGGTCAATGACGCTTCGTCGCTAAATAGAACGCGTGCAAAAAATCTGTCATCGTCCTGTAATTCCTCTTGTGCCTAGTGGCAGAACTGTACACGACGTTCAAGGTGGTCGCCGTGCAATTCCTGATGCATAGAAATATGGTACGGGTGCAATCGATGTTGATGTTGCATTCTCAACACCGACGTTTTTGAGATTCCCGATTCTCACGCAATTTGTATGCTACTGATGTGCGGATTAGCCGCGACAGCAGCTAAAACACCTACTTGGGCATCATCATTTGTTGCAGGTCGTGGTTGACGTTTCACATGTGGTTGAACGCTTCCTGTTTCCTTAAACAACGTAACTATCCGGCCAACGGTCCAGACACTTTGATGATGTCGTTCAGGATACCGAGCAGCATACGTATCACACGCCCGTTAGGCACTTTGATCACAATAGCCATACATCAACACGCAATTGGTAAACGGTCCATTTTAACACGGGTAATGTATCACGAAGCACTGGCGGAATGTTACGCGATACCACGTACTTATACGTTTGTAACTATTACAGAGCCATCCATCACAAAGGGAAAAAAGTTGTCCAATTAAAACATTCATATTTCTTTACGTACTACACGAATATGTAATAAAAATGGGGGTTCCTATTGAAAAAAAAACCGCAGTTGATATCCGTTTGACCTTTGGCAGCGCCATCTAGCGAGCCAATCACAGCGCTATCTGATCCCCCTTCAAGCGAGACGAGTTTCGTTCTTTGTAGTTTTTTCGTTTGATGCTGATTTCGTGAGATATTTGGTCCGGTCACAATCAATGGACCACCCTGTATATTGTAAAATAAAGGTCGTATTACACTCCGTTGTGATACTCGCAAAGTTGCTTTTATGTCTGAAGATTTCTCCCTGTTGAGAATGACTTGCTGCGTTCTGTTTCTTAGAAACTCTTCAGTCGAGCCTTACAGCTGGTTTGATATTCCATAGGCTCGCATTTTATTCATTAGGCTGCAGTGCGGAACTGTATAGAACGCATTCCGGAAGTCAAGGAACGCGGTATCTACCTGGGCGGCGGTATCTACCGCTTTCTTGGTCTCGTGAACGAACAGAGCAAGCCGGGTACTACACTTTCGCTAGCACCTCCTTTTCTATCTTCCAAACAAGACTGGAAAACAATCACCTAAGCTGTGGCTAACCCATGTCTCCACAAGATCTTTTCATCCAGGAATGCTGCTGCCGCAAAATATGTAGGAGAAATTCTGTGAAGTTTGGAAGGAACAAGAAGAGATGCTGGCGGCAGTAGAGCTCGGAGGGCGGCTCCTTAGTGGTGCTGAAGAGTGAACATTCATTCGGGAGAAACAATAAACTCCAAAATAAAAACGTTTTTCTAATTACACTAATGCACAAATGTAAGCTGAAAAGGAAAGAAATTAACGTTGGGGATCAATCTCCTGAACATGATCATTAGAGATGAAGCACCAGCTCTGACAGTGGAAGGATGTTAAAGGACAGCGGCGATGCTCTCTTCAACGAAACCACTTAAGCTTTTGTCTTCATCGATTCAGGAAAACAATGGAAAAACCTAAATGTGGATGGTCAGATGGTGATTTATACCACCGTCATCCCGAATGGAGCCCAGAGACTTATCCACTGGTCCACAATGTTTTTTTTTCCTATTTACCTAAGTTTGTGTCTCGTCTCCTGACGTTTCATTACAGCATCAGCCCACTTATTACAAAATCACAGCCGCATAAATGTGTCTGTCCGAGGACTTCTCCCCAACGTTTGTTAGGTCCTAAATAAACGAAAGTGTAAATATCAATAACAGTTTGCTTGCAGTTTAAAGGTAGTTCTGTAGCTTACTTATTATCATTATCACCATGGCCACTAACCACTTTTTGCAGCGGTATATCAGGTTTATCTACCTTTTTCACTTTAATGTTGAGCGAAGTCGCTACAGTGATTAACTAATTACTTCATCACCAGAATAATTCAGAATTTACACGGTGCAGAGGTGGACTCTAAGGGGAAGGACAGACTACATCCACCTGAGGCTTTCAAGAAGCACTTCTGTTGTTGTGCCAATACAAGCTGGGTATTGTCGTGTAGTCGAACATCACCTTTCCGATCGTTTGGAATGGCGGGTCACAATCTCCGCCTTGAAGAGTATGTAGTACTACTGATTGTTGTTCTCTGTTCCATTTACCGACCACTTGGTTGTCAGAGAGATTACAGAAATGTATGTGTGTGGGGGGGGGGGGGGAGAGACTACTTTCTCGGTTCGCTAATCTACACTTCATGTGCCCTTACCTAATGGTTCAACACGCATGCTACAGTCTCCTTTTCTGACGATACTAAAATGTTAGTTCGGCGCTAGAAAAGGCGCAAATGCCATGGTGATTATGTTGAGAGCATTTCCCACAATACTGCGCATAAACTTCGTTATATCAACAACTCTTTTTATTTCTGCCCGTGATGTCGTTGTAATGAAAATACCTATCGTACATACTGAAAATCGCAGGCACTTTAGGAGGGACTGGAAAAAAGACCTGCCGGTACGCTCCAGATCAGTAGTTCCGGAGCCGTTTAAGAAAGACAAACCTAATTACTTTTTTCCTCAAAATACGCCAAGCAGGACTAAAAGGCACTTCTCAGTCAAAAAAAGCGAATTCCGTAAAACTTACTAAAAATCGTAACGGATTCTCGTAATAGAAATGATATACACAGTAAGGTGGCTTGCGCAGTATGGATGTAGATAGTTACACTAATATTACAGAGTTAGTTCCTGATAAGAGTAACAGAATGTAATGAATCTCGTCGGAAAAAAAACTGTTATCCCCAGTAAATAAAACCGTCTAAGAATACATGCGCGCCTATTACAGATGAGAGAAACAGAGTTAACTCTAAAGCTGAACGTTCGTCGGCAGAAACTCCTGTGTGTTATGTTGCCCGCAATCTTCTAAAGCTGCACTTGTTGCATACTTCGCGGTAGACAGTACAGGAAAAATGAGTGGATATCTTGGGGAAGACTAGTATAGGGCATAAGAAATTGTTTGTTATACAAGCAAATTCTGCATACGGTGTTGCAAAACTGAGAAATATGATTCACAGGCCACAGAACTGAATATATCTCATGATGTAGTGCAGTCCTCGTAGACGCACCAGTTCATTGGGTACTTAGTGAATGTCCGTGGTCACGTTAGTAAACACCTTCCCTTTCTCCCTTTGGTGTGGTTTTCCTCTCTGAAAAAAACATTTCCCAGTGTACCGCCTGAACGAGAGACGGCGCCGAGACGCCGAGTCCAAGGGAATGGGTGGAGCGCTTTGTTTTGTTCCCTTTTAGGACCCGGCTGGACTTTCACTCGGCCTGCTCCCGCTGACCCAGAAACGGCAGGACTTCTTCCCGGGCTCGCGATCCCGAGACTCCCTGCTGTCCAGTTACAGAGGCAGCTTCTTTACACGGCAACGTTGCTTCGGAACATGCTAATTACAAAGACGAAAAGCCATCTTGTGTATTAGACTGCAACATATTTATGAAAAGGAACGCAAGCAAATCCTAGAAAAAAATTTTACTGTTTCATACTTTGAAACTTTATTACGAAAAGTTTAAAGCGCCTTCTCTGTTGTTAATGTTTATTATTCTGCAATCGACATTCAGTTAATAATAACTATTATTATTGTTATTATTATTATTATTATTATTGCTACTAGTAGAAAAAGACCCACTTCGCTTGATTTTTTTCGCTTTCTTACTGAAATAGGAAAACGTGCTATTAGTCATCACAACCGTAAGGCATATAACTTATACTTGGTGTTTGGGTTTCGGGAGCAAAGACGAATAGTTCTGTGGTTGCCCAATATGCGAACACAATACCTGCGAGAACACGATTCTTTTAAATTCACCTCGCAGCAGTTGAATGTTTGCTCTTGTGTTTTATTGAGTCATACTGTACGCTAATCTTCCCGGAAATTGGATCCTGTTAAAACTTGAACGGTAAGTTAGCTGAAATGAGTGGAATTCGTAGTATGAATATTGACTTGCCTCTTTATTCTCCCGTTAATGTTTCTGCTTTTATGACGTTGTTCAGAAGCTTTTTTTTTGCGAAGGCATGCAGGGAACATTCAGCGAATTTAGGAATTCCGTTTGGAACTTTCAAGTTTTCGTCTTGATCCATCATTGTATCAACTGATTCAGGTATTTCTTCTTTCGTAGTTACAATATTCTGTAGTCGCTGAGTCCTTCGCTGAAATACTGTCATTTTTTGTTGTTGAAATTCTTTCCTCACAAAACCAATTTTTGCTTACATAGTTTCCCTCTATAAGCGGAACACTTTTTTCGGTAAATTGTCCCTCTGTCTTTAGCAGTAGCCTATTGATAATGTTAAATTGGGTCAGAAAGTTGCACGAATATATATTATGCAGACGCTGTTAGCAATATGAATTTCTGGCTGTATTACGCTTACGTAATGTGGTACTTCTGGACAATGAAAATCTCTTATAGAAGAAGCTAATAGATTCCGAATAAAGTGAAACAACTCATTCTGTTCGTCCACAGCATCTAGAGGCCTGTAGATAATTTCGCCTGGATTGACGCCGTGTTCGTGACACGTTTCCGCACTTTAGCTTGGTGAACATAAAAACGAGTTTCTGGAACTGTGAGTGGATTCAGAACTTCTTAATAGATATAACCTGCAATCAAATGTAAAACTACCTTCGGAAATAACCCCTAATGTTAATCACATACACAAAAGACCTGGGGGATGACGAAGAACGCTTGGTGAGGCAGTATGTGGACGATGTTGCTCTTTGTAGAAAAGTCGAAACGTCAAAAAAACAGTAGCGAAATGTTGGTGGATCTGCAGAGAATCGGCGCTTGGTGCAGTGACTGGTAGTTGACCCAAAAGGTAAATAAATGTAACGTAAAGCGCATCCTAAGATATCTAGGAATATCCATTCGAAGCGATAAGGTGAAACGACCACATAAATTTGCAACGAAAGCAGATGCCAGGCCGAGACTTGTTGGAAGAATACTACTTGAAAATGTAATTCATCTACGAAACAAGTTGTGTGTGAAATCTTATGGGACTTAACTGCTAAGGTCATCAGTCCCTAAGCTTACATACTACTTAACATAAATTATCCTAAGGACAAACACACACACCCATGCCCGAGGGAGGACTCGAACCTCCGCCAGGACCAGTCACGCAGTCCGTGACTGCAGCGCCCTAGACCGCTCGTCTAATCCCGCGCGGCGAAAGAAGTTGCTTACGACACACTACCTGGGTAGATTCCTGAGTACCGCTCGTCAGTCACAGACCATTATCAAGTAGAACTAAAAGGAGATGGAGATCCGAAGAAGAGTGGCGCGCTTCGTGACTGGTTCGTCTAGTACGGAGATACTGATCAATTCAAGTGGCCGTTGGTTCTAGGGCGTAAATGTGTGTCACTGAGAGTTTAATTAGTAAAATTCCAAGACAGCACATTTCTAGAGGGGTCAGGCAACATTTTACTTCCTCCCACGTACACCTCACGAGATGATTATGGCGAAAATACAGAGAAATGACAGCTCATGCGGAGACTGTCAGTCGTCCTTCACAGATACAATTCAAGAAATGAAGGGGAGAGGAGGATAAATGACAGTGGTTCCTAGAGTACACACCAACAGGTACTGCATTATCCGGCTGCATTCACTTTAGTTATTTGAACAGTCGATAAGCCAGGAGAAGTTTAAGTTTCATACCGGAAGGTAGTTTGTGGCGTGTGTACAGTATGTAGAGCTTATCACATAACATTTATACAGTCATAAGATTTTTAAACTATAGTGAATTACGCATCGAAATAAATAACTAACATAAATTTCTAAGTCCTACCTTTCGCTGTCACCAGCTTGCTTGACTGTGTTGACTCCCGAGCAAATGTGAGTGCGACATAATTTTACCCTGCATTACCGCCAAGACGAGTAAAGCTTCTGTTACAGTCTGCTCCACGTTATCAGCGGCGACGTTGTTAATCGAAGTGTCAGATCCGCAATCTTAGAACTCATGAAAACTACAAAGTAAAAAAGTATAATTAGCAGATAACATCTAGACGAAAACTAATTATTTGTATTGGCGAAAATTAACGGTTGTAAAATCTCTGTAAAATTTCAGAAAGTATAGAGCAAGTTACCGTTTGGTAATGCGATAGTTTATTTATTACGCATTTATTTAGCGTCGCGATACAGCTTATATTCTGTAAAATGAAAAATTGCCGCATGACTAAGACTAGTGTCTGATTATAAATGTAGTGACACTCGTATTGATCAGACAAATCTCACCGATAGAAAACGAATCTTCCTGAATTATCTCAAAAATGCAGCTGTGAACAGACTGTTTACTGGAAAGTATGAAGCTCCCAGTTCTGTAAGAGGGCAGTGTGAATAATTTTCGATCTGGCAAAGAGGTAATGTTGGTGTGAACGGTATGTTGTTTCCCGTGCTTTTGTACTGACTGCATAGTAACCGTGTCACGCTTGCTGTTAGATCAAGGAGTATTTTTGTTTGAATTGTTTCGTAAAAAAAATAGTCGTCTTTACTATATTTAGTTCAAATGGATACTCTATAACATTGCATGTATCATGTCTATTTTGGATGGTTTGTTGCCAACCGAAAATCATCCATGATCCCTGAACGTTTGAAGCAGCCTATTCCATCATTTTCAAGAGTTATGAAGTATAGGTCGAAAAATCCCAGAATTACAACCACGACTGAAAACATCGTGGAGCGCACAATATGATATTTGAGAGTGAAATTGAAAGTGTATGAAACAACTGTTTCCCCAGGCCTATGAGAGACAAAAGTGCAGTTCGTTTCAAATAGAGAATGAACTACCGCATTTCTTAACGCTGACGGATGTCAGAAAGCGAATATCCCAAGAAATATTTGGACGGCAAGAACACAGCACGTATTTCCTGTCAGATCGTTTCCATCGTGTTTCGCAAACTATTTTGCAGAAAGTGGTGCCAGAAAGATTAGACTATTACAAATTTAGCTCTTCTTGATTTCCAAATTTGTTTCTGACAATAAATCGGTGGCGGACAAACACCAGAGCGACTGCAGCATAGATACAATTCGACAAGACACGCGTACTGGTCAAGCAGCCAAGCATGGTGTAGTGCACGATCAGAGGGGATATTCACGTACTGAACTTTGCGAACAATTTGAATGGAGAAGGTAGCTATATAGTTGCACATCCAGTGTGCCAACCATAGCGTTACCGGTGAGAAACTGCCGCTGCGCATCCGACGACTCGTATGAGAAACATGCGGGGACGGTAAACTACATCTGTTTCGCCAATGATTGTCCATAACCGCTCATGCTGAATGCGTCGATAACCACTCCTTCAGCCACAGGAAAAACTCATGTGAACATTTTTTTTTTCATTTTAATGTTATTATTTGCCCATTAGTGGCGTCATGAGGCAATATAAGAGGACCCTCGCAAACACAGAATAGTCAAAGGTACATGATATACACGGAGGTGACAAAACTCATGGGATATTTCCTAATATCATGTCGACCTACTTTTGCCCACCATTGTGCAGCAGTTCGACGTGGCATGGACTCAACAAGTCGCTGGAAGTCTTCTGATGAAATGTTGATTCATGCCAAGGTTGCCAGTGCAGGATTTTTTGCACTAATTCACCTCTCGATTATGTTCCATAAATGTTCAATAGGAATCATGTTGGGCTATCAAGGTGACCAAATCATTCGCTCGAAATGTCCGGAATGTTCTCCAAACCAATCGCCAACAACTGTCCACGGATAACATGGTGCATTGTCATCCGTAAAAATTCCATCATTGTTTGGGAACATCAAGTCCATGAATGGCTGCAAATAGCCTCCAAGCAGCCGAATATAACCACTTCCGGCCAATCGTCGTTTCAGTCAGACCAAAGGAACGAGCCCATTACATCTAAACACAGACCACATCTATATGGGGCGACCACCAGCTTGTACAGGGCCTTGTTGACAACTTGGGTCCATGACTTTATTGGATCTGTGCCACAATCGAACACTACAATCAGCCCTTACGAAATGAAATCGGGACTCATCTGAACAGGTCACCGTTTTCCAGTCGTCTAGGGTCCAACCGATACGGTAACGAGCCCAGGAGAGGTGCTGCAGACGATGTCGTGCTGCTCCCAAAGGCCCCCGCGTCAGTCTGGTGTCATAGCCCATTAACGCCGCACTGTCATAACGGATACGATCCTCGTACACCCCACATTGATTTGTGCGGTTATTTCACTTCGTGTTGCTTGTCTGTTAGCACTGACAACTCTACGCAAACGTCGCTGCTCTCGGTCGTTGAGTGAAGGCCGTCGGCCACTGCGTTGTCCATGGTGATAGATAATACCTCAGATTTGGTATCTTCTATACCTTTTGTACGCTATACTGCCGCCATCTGTATATGTGCGCATCTCTAGCCCATGACTTGTTGTCACCTCAGTGTATATGTATCAGTGCAAGTATTTTTGTTTATGTCTGTACGGAGTAAAGTCGATGGCTTGCTCGGCATGTGGAGTGCACATTTATCGCTACCGATTGCAGGCGATGCGAACAAAAGCCTATGGCAGCATATGGCCGACTCGAGTGCCTTTGCTAACAGCACATCTGCAGCGTCTGTCCTGCGCTCGTGGTCACAGCGCTAGGACACTAAGCGATTGGAAAACCGTGGTCTAGTCAGATGAGTCCTGAGTTCAGTTGGTAAGAGCTGCTGATAGGGTTCCAGTGTACGTAGACCCCACGAAGCCATGGACGCAAGTTGTCAACAAGTCACTGTGAAAGCTGATGGAGGCTCCTTAATGGTGTGGGTGGTGTTTACATGGAATGGACCGAATGCTGTGATCCAGCTGAACCGATCACTGACTGCTGGTTTTGTTCGATTATTAGGAGACCACTTGCAACCATCCATGGGCATCATGTTCTCATACAAGATGATCTTTTTGTGGAAGCCAACGAGCCATGTCACCGGGCCACAATTGTTTTGGAACGGTTTTAAGAACATTGTGGCAGATCGCCAGACATTAATCCCATCGGACCTTTATAAGACAATATCGAGAGATCGGTTCGCGTGCAAACCTCTGCACGGTAGCACTTTCGCAATCATGGACGACTATATATTGCTCAATATCTCTGCAGGTGACATCAAACAACTCGTTGAGCCCATGTCACGTCGACTTGCTGCACTACGCAGGGCAAAAGGAAGTTCGACACGAAGTTCAAAGTATATTTTTTTCGTCTGGCACAAACTGCTCCAGAACTAAATTAAGGAGACTTTCATTACTGCCCCACCGTTAAATTCCACCCCCCCCCCCCTCCTCGCCCCCCTCCCCCGTTCCTTTCAACTCCCGATTCTGAGCACGTTTTCATGTTTCCGTTGATCGTGAGGCAAATGCTGGAACTGGAAATCCTCTTCAAAATGTGGGACTCCCTCCGCCCCAGTACCAATCCGCTTGCTATTTGGATGAAAGCGCCCCGACTTCACAGCTCTTACAGTTTACCCTACCTTTAGTGTAGAGAATGAAAATCATATAAAAATGTATGCCAGTTTATTTATTAATAGGTCCATCTAAAGACGCCTACTACTGTGGCCGATACGTCAGTTTTATCCACCTAGTGACAGTTATTTTACAACACGACGCATCTCTACAACCAGGATGCTTTTCCGTTCTGTAGGTGGAAGGTACTTTCTGGATTAATCATCCAGAACGATCATCTGGCCGTCGTTTTTGCTCTGCGATATATGGTACGGAGTCACAGAATATACAAACAGCAGGAAACGGGGAGCGCCTACTTGTAGGCATGACCCAATATTTACTTTCTTTACCGTTTTTGAACCGTGTAATCACAGTTGATGGACTGAGAGACAGGGTCTACAGAATATTAGGAATCTAGGCCCTTGCCACCGTATCCACCATCTGTCAACACGGCTGCACAGATGAGCCCCGAGCCCGGCCGCCCACACTGGCCACGTGGGCAGCTACTGCCGAGCGCCGCCTGCGTCTCGCTTTCTCCGGCGAAGGTGAAGACGCCGCTCGGCGCGGCGCGCAGCAGCGGAAGGCTGCGGGCGACTATCGACTGGAGGCGGCGGCCGGGAATTGAGTGCGTCAGGTGTAATAAAAACGAACAGCCCGCCGGCCCGCGGCGCGGCGCGTACGTGCGGCCGCGGCCAGCGGCTGCCGTGCCGGACATTCTGGATGTTATTGGGGACGAACTCCAAGGACGCCCGGTACGCGGCGCGCGCCGCAGCCAGCTCCCCGCCGCAGCGCTGCCCGCCGCGCCTCGCACCAGACGCCGGCGGTTCTTAAACGTCCACTACTATCACTTTCCTCCGCACATCATCAGACATCCGACACATCAAGGGCCGACAGCTATTACTATATCTTTACGTAGGAGGGATGACACCTTCGGCGTTATTTGCAGGTCTCATTTTACTTTCAACCAATTTTGGTCTTAAATTACACTATCCTCAGACCTCTCTGTCGTACCAAGTGATCATGCGGGTACCAGCTAATCATCATTACACATCTTATAGAGGCTTACAAGGGCGATGTCCGCTGGATTGAACCTTCTTTTCTGCTTACGGTTGTGAACAGCGGCAGCACGTCACCTAGACTCTTAGTCTAGTGGATTAACATTCAACACCGATTTTTGTACCCTCTACGAGATATACAATTAATTATCACTACCTGGCATCCACATGATCACCTGGCATGATAGAGGGGAGTGAAGATGGTGTAACGTAAAACCGAAATCATAAGACCTATAAATACTGATGATGGTGTTATACTTATTACATGAAGAATGTTTCTTTCGTCGCTCGGCTACTTACTTTACAGCTACACTCGTTAATGCAGTGGCCACCTTAACTCGAATTCGTCCTTAAGAGTTTTTATGTAAGCTCAAAATATCACAGAAATCCTACACTTCCTCGAGTTATCACGAAATGCGACAGAAAACATACCACTTATTTTTGTCTGATCGACGATACCCTCGCCTCAGAGACCCTCTCCCCCCCCCCCCCCCCCCGCCCCCCTCTCAACGTACAACTTCTGCGAAATAGTGCTATCCTGGTAACCAACGTTTGTTTCTCCTACCTCATTCTTTTTGAACTGTGGGTCAATTGTTTTCTGTTTCAGATGAAATGGTCAGCTTGAGAGAAGTTACTCAGAAAGGCCTACCGGCGCTGTTCCCGGTAAGAATAGCTTCGCAGTAACATCTGTTCGAGAGAGAGCGAACAAAACATACAGGGTGTATAAGACAACGAGTTCTTTCCCCGTAACTCGCAAAATAATAAACGAAAGAATACTCGAATATTCATCTATACGATGTTTGAAGCCAAATGAAGTTAGTTTACTTAGATATGTTATTCCGATACGCAAATGTATGAAATGTCACTCTTCCAGCGGAGTTATGAACATAGGTCATGTCGTTGTTTTCCAGGAAGTTGCAGCAACAAGTTATGGTTTTTAAATAGAACAATATTTTTTCTATCGTGCATCTGATGTATTTAAGCCAACAGCTTACAAATCAATTTAAATGAAATTTCTATCAGTTTTAATTAGGGGACTAAAAACGTTCGATAATTCAGGGATAGATGCATCATGCTATACATAATTCCCTGTGTTCAAATTCGTGTTCTGGTGGCGAAATGTCTCTTTACGTGAGGTGTTCAAACGTGCGCTCATTTCCTGATGCGCAAATCAGTGCCTCTTCTAAATAGCCACCGGACAAAATAATGAGTTGCTGGTGTCATGATGCGACAGTCTTCCTCAATATCATGTTTGAAGTCAACTGAAACTGTGGGTTTGTTGGCATAAACACAGTTCGTTAGATATTACCACAAAAAGAACTCTACTGGAGTTAAAACGGGGTTGTGACATCGAGCATCCGCTGAGCACGAGCAATATGTCAACGAACTCGTTGGATATGTATGCCATCTTTAGACTACACTAATATCGCTGACAGAGAGAACAATATTTCAGTACATTTCGATCTGCGTTGTATACGGCAGTGAAAGGATATATTCTACTATCTAACAAAATGACTTCAAAGGGCGCATGGAGGAAGCTTGTGGCTCCGTGACCCCAACGACCCAGGTCGTTTAGAAGGCGCATTGACGTGTGAATGCCGGAAAATGGCCACTCGTTTGAACACTTCATTTAAATGAACATTCCGCCACCAAAACATACATCTTAACACAGCCAATTACGTACAGCATGTTACATATACCTCTAAAATTTAGAGCGTTTCTAAATTCCTAAATAAAATCGATTGAAATTTGATTTAAAATGATTTCTACACTGCTGGTGTAAATACAACAGTTACATGATAGAAAAAGTAACGTTATTCTCAGAAAATTATAACTCATTGCTCTAACCCACTTAAAATAACTCAATAAACTATGTTCATCACTTCGTTAAAAGACAACACCTCTTACGTTTACCTGTCTCAATAAATTTTCTTTGCCTGGAAAACTCTGTATAAGAACATTAAGACCAGCGTTCTGCAACCCATTTGGACAAACTACGCCAAACATGTAATTTCCGAAAACTAAAACGGTTAAGACAGTCACTGTAATTAATTTGAAACTAAAGCCAACGTCAGTCTTCCAAGGCCGGATCAGCAAACGCTTCGAAATAAACCCACAGCCTCAGAACTGAATTATCCATCGTACATTTAAGACAAGAGAGGTCCCGAATAGTGGTTGCCTCGCAACCATAATAGAGAAAAGGAACTGCTCACCCAGGTGGATCTACAGCTTGTTGGCCTTAGTCAGCCAGTCAGTCAGGCAGCAGCAACCGGCCGAGACAGAAGAAACAACAGGGAAGTAACTGATTTTGTGACATTTTACAAGTTCCTAAGCAGGAGTGAATTGTATAATTTCATCTGTGAGTTTTGATAGTTTAGTTTCTTGAGTTTATGCGTGTTAATTTAATATCTAATAGACTGAGTTCTTGCGTTTTCGTTTGCGTTGGAGAGTAAATCGATTTTTTGACATATTACAAGTTTCAAATCAGGAGCGAATTATTTCCTCTCACCTGAGTACTTCGGTAGATCGGTTTTTGAATCTCTGTTTATTAATCTAATTTATTAGATTCAGTTTTTATGTTTTTCTCAGGGTCTACACTTGAGTTACGCAGCACATGTCGTTAGTCCGTTTGTCTGAGTAGTGTCGTTTTTCACGGTCTTTAGTATGGATGGGGACTGTGATTGTCGTGTGCAGATGCAAGCCGAGTTGGTGACACTTTGCTCTCAGCTCCAGGCTCTGATGGCGCCCGTCACACAGTTTGAAGCTGCAGTGGATGGCCATCACTGTTGTGGGCCGGCCGTGGGGATCCAACGGACGTCCAGCACATCTGAGTCTTCCGATCGGTCGTCACCGGTGGCCAGCCCAGTTACTGCTCGCAGCGAGGTTCACCCCTTTCCTGTGGTCAAGTGGGAGGTCGCCTCGGGGCATGACAGGCGGCGAAAGACTTCCCAGGGGGCCGCTCGTAACACCTCGCCGATTAGTCTAACAAACAGGTTCCAGTTACTGTCTGTGGCTGACACTGTCACTCAACCAGATGCAGTCACCTGTCCTGTTTCAGAAGAAACCTCTCCGTCTGCAAGATCTGGCAATCACAGAGGGTGTGATTATCGGTAGTTGGGTGCTCCATTGTTAGGTGCGTTATGGGGCGCCTTAGGGACATGGCTACAAAGGACTGGAGGAAAGCCAATGTGCACTTCGTGTGCATACGGGGTGGTGTCATTCCAGACGTGGAACGGGTCCTTACGGGTGCCATGAAGAGCACTGGGTGCAGCGAACTGTAGGTGGTGGCTCACGTCGGCACCAAAGACGTGTGTCGCTTTGGATCGGAAGAGATTCTCTCTGGTTTCGAGCGACTAACAGACATGATCAAGACTGCCAGTCTTGCTTTCAAGATGAAAGCAGAGTTCACCATTTGCAGCATAGTCGACACGACTGGTTACGGACATCTGGTCCAGAGCCGAGTTGAGGGTATGAATCAGAGGATCAGACGGTTCTGCGACTGTGCAGGCTGCAGATTCCTCGACTTGGGCCATAGGATGGTTGGGTTTCGGTTTCCGCTGAGTAGGTCAGGAGTCCACTACATGCAGGAGGTGGCTACACGGATAGCAGGGGCTGCGTGACGTGGAGTGTGCGTTTTCTAGCTCAGAGGGTCTCGGGAAAACACAAAAAGGGCTTCAGTCTCAAAGGATACAGGCCGAACACAGGAAGAAGGTAGATACAGGAACCATCGGTAAAACAGTTGTAAATTGTCGTAGCTACGTTGCGAAAGTACAAGAGCTCCAAGCGCTAATAGAAAGTACTGACGCCCAAATCGTTATAGGCACTGAAAGCTGGCTAAAGCCGGAGACAAGCTCAGCAGAAATTTTTGCGAAGAATGTAACGGTGTTCCGAAAGGATAAGCTAAACGTGGTTAGTGGTGGCGTGTTTGTTGCTGTTAGAAGTAGTTTATCTTGTCGCGAAATTGCAGCAGATCGTTCCTGTGAGTTAGTATAAGCAGATGACATTCTTGGCAACCGGAATAAAATAATAATTGGATTCTCTTACCGACCTCCCAAAAATTGCTGAAAGGTTCAAAGAAAACTCGAGTTTAATTTCAAAGACGTACCCGACTCATACAACTATAGTTGGTGGTGACTTCAATTTACCATCGATATGTTGGCGAAAACAC
This sequence comes from Schistocerca piceifrons, assembly GCF_021461385.2. Lineage (NCBI taxonomy): Eukaryota > Metazoa > Arthropoda > Insecta > Orthoptera > Acrididae > Schistocerca > Schistocerca piceifrons. Next base: position 754,379,848 of record NC_060138.1, read on the forward strand.
ATTTTTAAATCCAGAGGAATGCATAAAACATCATTCGAGATTGTGCTAGACGCATTCTCTGAAAACTATTTCGAGCAGTTAGTTGATGAGCCCACGTGAATAGCAAACGGTTGCGGAAACACACTTGACCTCTTAGCAACAAATAATCCAGAGCTAATGACACACAATAAATACGGATACAGGGATTAGTGAACACAGGATTGTAGCGAGATTCCATATTGTAATCCCCACATCCTACAAAAATAAACGAAAAATATATCTATTGAAAAAACAGATAAAAATTAACATGACGCCTTCCTGAGAGACAATCTCCACTCCTTCCAAATTGTGCGATGTAAGTATAGACCAGATGTGGCTTGCATTCAAAGAAATAGTATCGACGACAGTTGAGATATTTATACCAAATAAATTAACAAACGCCGGAGCTGTTCGTCCTTGGTACACAAAACGGATCAGAACACTGTTACGAAAACAACAAGCCAAACTTTCTAGAATGTTTTAATTTTTACTCTGAAGTCGGATAATAAATGATAAAAGAAATATATGTTAGATAATTACAAATTAACAGTTTTCTGATTTTTTTCTATTACTTGAACTGTGAAACTTTGCTTCCTGCGAAATTTCATGATTCTAGGTCAACGGGAAGTATCCAACAGTTTGCTAGTATCAAAATATGTGACATAAATCGCCGCATCTTTTCCTCGAATTGACTTAGAAGTTTTAATTTCTTACACCGCCAAAGGACCGTAGACCTTAATATGTAGCATAAATTTCAACTTTATACGTCTACCCGTTCTTGACAAAAAGGATTGTTTACAGTCGGGCAGACAGCAGACAGACGACAAAGTGATCCTATAAGTGTTGTGTTTTTACCGGTTTGGTGTGACTATTTACATCACACCAAGAACATTAACATAGCTTTGCAGGATGGCAAACTGGCCCTTTAAGAGGGAGCCCCTGTCCGAGTTGTGGGGCTTCTGAGCCTGAAAAAGTGGCATCCGCATTCTTACTATTTGGTATCCTTGTCAGTTAACCCATCCATTAGCGATCTGTGTAAAGTGAGCGCACGAGCTGCGCCTGTGGTGCACATGCAGTTTTGAACAGGGCGAGAAAGTGATCGGTTTTCAAGGCGGAATCCGTCTCCAAAAATTTGTGGATTAGTGCCTGTGAGGACGTCGATGTCCATGTACATGCAAAAGCATATGCATCTACATCTATATTCATACTCCGCAAGCCATCTTACGGTGCCTGGCGCAGGGTACCCTGTACCACTACCAGTCGTTTCCTTTCCTGTTCCACTAGCAGACGGAAAAACGGCTGTCTGCATGCCTCCGTGTGAGCCCTAATTTCTCGTATTTTATATTCGTAGTCTTTAAGCGAAATTTATGTTAGCGGCATTAGGATCGTTCTGCAGTAAGTTTCATATGCCTGTTCTCTAAATTTCTCAAGTGTTCCTCGAAAAGAACGCTGCCTTCTCTCCAGGGTTTTATATTTCAGATCCCCAAGCAACTCAGTAACATTTGAGTGTTGTTCGAATCTACTGGTAACAAATCTGACAGCCCGCCTCTGAATTGCTTCGATATCTTCCTGTAATTTGACTGATGCGGATCCCAAACACTCGACCAATACTTAAGAACAGGTCGTATTAGTGTCCTATATGCGAGCTCACTTACAGATGAACAACACTTTCCTAAAACTCTCCCAATAAACTGTTCACTGAACTGAATGGAAGGGCCGAGGAACAACATCTAAGGAGCGGTCGTTCACCATTCCCTTTCAATTCGGCCGGTCTCGTGCTTTTCCGGATGGACAATCGTTCCTCATCCCCACTCCGCTGTTCTGTCATCATTCAGTGTGTTCGCCTGTTTTTGTTCAGTTTCCAACCGCTCTCGAAATCTAGACTCCTAGTTCTTCACGTACACTATTCAGCGTCCACGACAGGTAATTTATAACTTTGTTATACTTTTGTATTAAAATTAAAACAAGAAGTCCCGAATCGGTGGAACACGTTTGTTAAAATGAGTCTGAGTTTTTTTAAAAAACATTGTACCCATAATTAGCACTTCAGCATTTACAAATAATATTTATTAGTGGGTTAAGTTACTGGATCTAATTTTCTATAAGTTGTTAAAAATGTGAAACTTTTAAAAGAAATTAATTAATTTATCAAAACTGATTCTTAGGCACAGCTGGTTATTCGCCGCAGGCCTTAAAGGGCACTGCGGCTACATGGATCCACTCTAATGTCTCGTTCTCACTAACCTTCTTGTTTCTAAAATTTCTAATCCCATTTTAGTCTGACATGTATCGATACTTACGTAACAAGAGAACCTTACAGACTGCCCGCCCCTCTTCGATTTTCATCGTACTTACAAGATTTGAAAGTCGGTGCTCGCACATCAATTCCTTAAGCAGTACGACGCAGTCTTGAACGCAATCATATACTCGTATTTATCCGCAATGGTTACAAATTTCGGTCAGAATATGACCATCTTCAGACCATTTATTATGGTAGACGTTGGCGGCGAGTGCAGATGACACTGCTCCGTTCACTGCCACCGCTACCACGATGTTATAAATGGTCTGAGGATGGTCATATTGTGACCGAAACTGGTAAGCATTGCAAATATATATTTTATTGAGGTCGGGGCTATTTTTAATCGTTTTCTAGGTATCTATGGCTGGACGATTTATTTATAGTATTTACTGAGGAACAAGATAATGTATGACGCTCTCAACCAGAGTTACATCGCGCCACGATTTCGAAGTAGTTTCCAAATAGTGAGTTAACTTTCGAGCCGCAGCAAGAGCCTCACAACCTTCACTGGGTTCTTGAGACCGCACAGAACTCCTTTTAGCCATTCTAGTATACAGAGAGATTCCAAGATTTTCTAGGCATTTTTATATGTAAACAAAACGAAATCAAAACGTAATAAGTAGGCACTCAAATCCAAACGGAAACTCAGCGAATTTGCTTTTCGTCGCTAAGAAGTCCAATGTACACAAAATATATAAAAAAAAACAAAGAAATTTCGTTAAGCGTCTAATACACAAAGTGAAATCAGCATATCCTTATGTCCTAGCCAAGTAAATTCAATGTTAGTTTGTATTCGTAAAGATAACACTGTTGCGCTTAATTCTATCACTGACATAAACTTCTGAAAATCCTTGTCACTGAGGTAAAAGAACTAACTGCACCATCTACTTGTTCTTTGGTGTACTACACCGTGATGAACATGTCACTGACATAAACATTGGAAATACTAAGCTCAGCAGACCTCAAAGACGTTAAATTAGGGTATACTTTTTGCATGACACTATTTTGATGAAATAAAGCCTACTGTTGCCCCAAACTACATGCAAAAACCCCACGACAATTCGTCGAGCACTTTTGGAGATTAGCGTGTTCAAACAGACAGACAATTTTTTTTAACCTTTAATTGTTAATATGCGGCCCGACAGAGCCCCAGCACATTTAGTTTCGCTAAATTTATATGAAAAAAGTTGCCAACAACACTGTCTGCCGTCTAGTAATCCTCTATCACATCTGTTTACTTCCGGTCATCAGTTTTTCATTCTCGTGTTGCTCATTTTCTTGTCTTGCTCCTTGTTGCTAGGGTTTGACAAGTATTTAGTGGTTGAGCAGTACCTAGACGTCCAGGTTAACACTTCTGTTACAAGACAGCGCTGGACACGTAGGTATAAATTCGTATACTAATGCTTTCCTGTCAGTTTGAAGCTTTTGAATTTGGAACTCTCATTAAATGATTTTATTTTTGTAACAGATGATGGAGGAAGACGCTTCCAGTTGCTTCACTGAGGTGGTTTCAGATGAAGATGCGCCTCTAGAAGGATTGTCTTCTGATTCCGTGTCAGAATTCTCTATCGAGCGTGAGCATAATACCACTTGCAGTCTGGTGATTTAGATGGTGCAGATTCAGACCTCTCTAATTTTTTCATAGATAAAGAGAAGAGTACAAAATGGGGGAAGGTTCCTGCCAATCAGAGTGTCAAAGATAGAAGGGGAAATATCGTAACTCATCTTCCTCGAGTAAAGGGATCGGCAAAGACTTACAAATCTCCTAAAGTCCGTTTCTCTGGGTTAACAGATACCACACCTATTAGTGTTATTATGGTCAGTACAAACATAAAAATTGATAAAGACAAGGCAAAGAAATATAATGACACCACTGCCTATTTGACTCATGATGCTGAAGTAAAAGGCTTCAGTGGACTTCTGATTTTAGCAGGATCCATTCGCTCAGGTCATCGAAATTTGCCCGACTTGTGGAATACCGAGAGAATGGGATTTCAAGTTTTTTCAACAACAATCGCTTTGAACTGTTTCCAGTTTCTTCTGGGTTACGTGCAGTTCGATGACATAATCACTCCTCCACAACGTAAACAACAAGACAAACTGCAACCGGTTCGGTTTATATTTGAACATTTCATACACAACATCAAATCCAAAAACTTACATTCTGAATATTTGACAGTTAATGAGCAATTTGTTCCATTCATAGGTCGCTGTAGCTTTCTACAGTATTTGTCATGAAAACCGGCTATATATGGCCTGAAAGTGTTCTAACAGATACGAAAGCTTGGAACACTATTTCCATGGAGATTTACTTTGTACATCAACATGATGGCCCATACAAATTGCCCCTCTGCAGCTGATGATGAGACTGGTAGAACCACTGAGTGGCAGAAGTAGGATTATAACTGGAGATAACTGGTTTTCTAGTATTCCTCTTGTCCATAACGGCCTTGCCGCAGTGGTAACACCTGTTCCCGTCAGATCACCGAAGTTAAGCGCTGTCAGGCTGGGCTAGCACTTAGATGGGTGATCATCCAGTCGGCCGAGCGCTGTTGGCAAGCGGGGTGCACTCAGCCCTTGTGAGGCAAATTGAGGAGCTACTTGATTGAGAAGTAGTGGCACTGGTCTCGTAAACTGACATACGGCCGGGAGAGCGGTGTGCTGACCACATACCCCTCCATATCCGCATCCAGTGACGCCTGTGGGCTGAAGATGACAATGCAGCCGGTCGCTACCGTTGGGCCTTCCGAGGCCTGTTCGGACAGAGTTCTTGCCCAAAGAATGTTAGGGGAAAACCTGACACTGAAGAAGAACAAGCCGGAGGTTCCTCTCCAATTTGTGGCTAAGAAGAGGGATGTGAAATCCACAATGTTTGGCTTTCACTTCACTCACCTGTGGGAATATAAATGTACTATTAATTTGTTCTGTGCACCTAGAAGATACGTCAATGGACCCTACCTTCGGTAAAAACAAGACACAAATAACCATATTGTACAATAAAACGATATAAAAGGGGGTGCTGACGTGGTGGGTAAGTTGCGTGCCACATACTTAACTGCAAGGAAGTGCAGTAGATGGCCTCTGACGATATTCTTTCGCATAACTGACCCAGCTGGAATCAATAGCCTTGCAGTTTTTAAAAGCAATAACCCTGCAAAGAAAATTGCAAGGAAGGATTTTCTTTGGGAAATTGAATTCGGCTTGGTGCAAGACCTGCTAAATAAGACAACAATAATGGGTCGCTTACCCAGAGAAATTCGCCAAAGGAGAGGAAAAATGAGTGGATCAAAAGCTGCCGTCGATGACAAACCAGCAAAACAAGAAGTTCCAGCTGCGAAAAGGAGGCGCATCATCTGTCCTGGGAATAACGGTGTAAAAACTCGATTTACAGTGGAAAACATATGTGAATGAAACATTTGCTTACAGTCTGTGATCAGTGTCTGAATGAATGTTAATTGTAATGAGTCATCAGAAGATAACTGTCGAATCACTGACCGTTCAGTTTATATTGTGTAAACATAACTGTAGGTAGTATCTGTTTACTGACGTAATCAAACGCATTATTTCTTCAAATAAGTATTAACTGATTCAGTTTCATAATTTATAGGTTGTTTCTACAATATTTTGCATTAAATAACCTAGTTATTCAAATTATACGTATCTATCAAACACTAACACATCATACGGATTCACTGGATTCCAAGTTACCACTTGTGTAAAATAAGGCCACGTTAACAAAGGAAGATTAAAAACAGTCGTACAGTATTCTGCTACACTTCTCATCCGCAGTCTGTTTTTGGCAAGTATTTTCAACATATAGACAGGACGATTTTACTGTTTTATTACTGGTTTTGATGAAAATGTTGATTAATTAACATTGAATTACATTTTTAATAAAAAGGACGTCTTTTTATTGTTAGTGACTGGTCGTATGAAAAATATACCAAAATTTGATCCAGACAAACTTTATTATATAAAAACACCGTGCGAACAAGCCTTGACACCCAGCTGTACTGACCGGCCGCCGTGTCATCATCTGCTCTTAGGCGCCACCGGCTGCGGAGGGGCATCTGGTCAGTAGACCGCTCTCCCGGCCTTTGTCAGTTTTCGTGATCTGACCGGTGTCGCTACTTCTCAGCCCTTGTGAGGCCAATTGAGGAGCTACTTGACTGAGTGCACCCCGTTCGCTAACAGCACTCGGCAGACCCGTACGGTGACCCATCCAAGTGCTAGCGAAGCCCGACAGCGCTTAACTTCGGTGGTCTGAGGGGAACCAGTGTTACCATTGCGGCAAGACCGTTGGCTACAGAATTACATCGTTACATAAATAAAGGAACGGCGAACGAGTAAAAATCGACAGGTCTCATAAAGGACCGGTTATAGTGAACTAGTTACGAAAAATGAACGAGTTTGATGAATACTTATGACACATTTTCAGCTCGATGTGCAATTCACGATCACCCTCTGGCGGCGCGGTCCCGTACTGCGCCGGCAGTTTGGCAGCTGGCACATTTGCGTATAATCTGGCAGACGGGCTGACGCACAGCGGCGTGTGTCGCTGGTGCATAGCGAGCCTTGATCCGCCGACCAAGGTCTTCCGCGCCTCGCCCCGCCGCTACGGTACGGGAGAAAGGATACACGAAGAGTCAGTGCGCTACGCTGGTTTGTTCCTGCGGATGGCCACAATAACGATATTTCAAAAATTCAACAACTGTACAATACCGTGTACTCTTCGTTACTGTGTTGTTATTTAAATAAAGCACGAACTTTTCACAGGCTACAAAGGGCGCGCGTCAAGAATTCGTCTTCTGTACGTCTTAGTGCAAACAGGCACACTTCTAAAGCACCCTAACTAACATGCAGTTGGAACGGATCAGAAGTTCTGTTACGATTGCGTTTCAAAGTTATACGATGACATTAATCAAATTACAAATGTATTTCTAGCAAATGAATACTACAGATAAAGAACATTGTCTAAGGTACTATACATGCTTACGGACCATCTGAGATAATAGATTCGATGGGAATAAAGTTTTTAAATCCGATCTAGCACACTGCAAAAGTGTATCAAGGTCTTATCGGGATTTTGTATTGCTTTTACATCATCACTTCTAACCCTATTTATCACTTTGATTTGAAAGGGCGAATACACCCAAAACAGGAACAAACAAGCATGATTGTCACATTCAAATATATAACTATTTTTAATTATCCATCAGCATTCATGTTTCATTCATTTACCGTAATTTTATTTTGTATATTTCAGCTTGAAAATACCAAGAAACAAGCTTTAATTTACTTTTATTGTGTACTTTGACACTTAGCACTTACGACTGAATAAATGAAATATTTCTTTCTTCGGCATTTTGAGTTAATGAACAGGCAACCTCGAACTTCCGACAGTCTCATAAGAGCTTATAAAATGTCGTTAATAATTACGGAGTTCGGCAAGCAATTAGGTTATTTTAAAAATGAGGCACTCGGGACTGCATAATGGTAAGCCGCTTACTGAGAAATATTGAGGTTTATATGCTTTTCGTATCTGCTGGAGAATGGCAACCCACTGGTGCAGTAGTGAAACTAAAAGATGACGGCATACAGATTTTTTTTTAAAAAAAAAGGCTGAGTGTTCTGAGTCCTCGGGCGACGATGACGTTGTAATGTGGATTGTCAGCCAAATCCATGTATTATTATACCATCAGTACAGGTAAGCAGGAACAAAATTTATATCCGTGGTATGCCGTATTATGCATGTGACTATGTGGCTTACCGTGAAAATGCAGTGCATGTGGTACTCTTAAATAATACTAATATTTAATGGAACAATGAACTATGGGGCAATATTATTAAATTAGTAACGGTTGGACATTCTATTACCTTTTCAGAAGCTACAGTGTTCAAATTCTTGGTCCGAAATCTTGATTCAGTTTTCCTGAAGCTTCACGGAACCTCTCTGAAATTAATGTCAAGAAGCGTGACTGGCCTACTGTCATGGATTATGAGCTTAACGTGGCCTATTCCTGTACAGCATAAGAAGCTGCTTCACATCACTGACCTGCTTCCCTATATCAGCGGTGCATCATAGACATTACTTATCCCTTTCTCAGTACAAACCAGTACAGCAGGTTGGTGAACCTGAATTAACTGATGACAGTATTGTAGATTACGCTGAGAGCGACGTGAACTGCGATCAGTGAAGGCAATTGTTGGCACTGAATTTTTGATGATATACAATGACAAGCTACAAGATTACTTGTATTTTTTGTACATTATATTGTTGTTCGCTACGTGCAGTAGTTAAAAAGGTTTGATTTGAAGTTACAAGAATACCTTAATATACGGAGTACTTTATAATGTCTCTAATGTCTATCACCTGATTTATGAAACTTTTTGAACATTCATCTGTCTCTTCTATAAAATTTACATAATGTGGTTCACCATTATGTAGCCCCAAGCGCTTCAAATATATTACTCTAAATTTAGTTCACTTTAAAAGTCACGACTGACAAGCATCACAGCACTGTTTAAGTAATCTGGACACAGCAGCTTGGAGCCAGTCTGCCTTCAGAAAGTAAATGACATGTAAGATCAAAAGATGACTACATGCTCAATGGTAGTACTATAACTCACTAAGCAGCCATATTCGACTGCCATGCCTAGAGATTGTTGAAGGCAGTGTCAAGTATAAGCAATAAAAAACACCAATAGTAAATTCGTCCTTGCTATTCCCACTGAAAACCCCCTTTAAACTAAAGAAGAAATATGTTCTGTAAAAAAAATAAAAATAAAAAAAAGAAACAACCATCGAACTGCAGTCTTGGGCTGAACTTGAGACGTCTTGTGAAATTTCTTGACAACTGTAAAGCACAAATTGTCGGTATTGTAAGCATGAACACTTCACATCGATAATCTCTTACCTTCAGCACAAACTGTATTTTTATATTTTTGGATACGAGGGTGAATAAAAATGTAAGGCGTCCTGTGCCATAAAAATTTTTATAATGAACTTATAACAGTGGAATTAGTATTCATTATTTCCTGAATTGTCCTCTACAGAACTTCAACTTAATCCTCATGCATTTGTACTCCCTAAGCGAGGAAATCATTTTCCTGCCGTGCTCTGTCCAGTGGCATTAACCCCATGCACGGAGCAAATAAACGTGTCAGAAGACTACATGTAAACTCTAATAGCAATAGTGAACCACAAATAAAAAATTACAATCGATAAATAAACACACAGCAATCGGAATACCAACATGCGAAACAAAAACGCTACGAACTTACGCACCAACCTAATTTATTGGTCAATAATAGTAACGCATCATACGCTCGCTATTCCATTAAAATCACTGAGCCTATTAGTAATTAACTAGTGTTTTCAATTAAAACTTAGTATTCATCGACACTGAAATATCTGAGATACAACAACACGGAGCATACTAAAATTCTAAAATGCTCTAACTTTCTCAAAATGTAACTTCTAAGCAGAAGAGTGCGGAAAAGTCACAAGACCACGCTTACCATCATCGACACATTTGCGTTACAAAGAGTCCTTCAGAGTATAGCAATGTTCCAGACCAGAGTATAACCGCGGAACTTTCGGATATTTTTAAAAAAAATGGCTCTGAGCACTATGGGACTTAATATATGTGGTCATCAGTCCCCTACAACTTAGAACTACTTAAACCTAAGTAACCTAAGGACATCACACACATCCATGCCCGAGGCAGGATTCGAACCTCGACCGTAGCGGTCACGCGGTTCCAGACTGAAGCGCCTAGAACCAAAAGGCCACACCAGCCGGCACAGAACCCTAAAAAGTATCAGAAAAAATACCACTGTTTTGAATACTTCATAACAACATCGTATGTTACAAATCCGTAGCAGTACTGTCTCCCAGTCTCTTGTTTACAAGGTATTGGTTTACAGAAAATTTCTTTTACAACTCTTTCACCTGTTTCTTCGAATCTCTGTCGGACATTTTATTTCACGAGAACGCAGAGAATCCGTAACAACCTCAATAAGCATAAACCGAAGATACTGAATGAAATATCTTCCTGAAAATAACGAAAAAAACCATTACATTAAAGGAAAAGTCGGTTAACAGGTCGTGTTCGAGGAAAATCGGTTTGATGTTCCGATGCTTGATAATTACGTAATTCGTATCACGCATGGAAACTGAAACTTTAGACTAGCTTGCCGCTGAATGTAATATTCGTGGTATAGTTGGATACAGTACAAGGAGACCGGTGACAAAAGTGCACATTGGATGTGTCATGTGAGCTCGCGCCGATGATAATGATCGCGGTGCACCAGCAGCGGCCGGCGCGGTTTATTGGGTTTCTGGCTCACGAGCTGTAGAGCAGTAGGTGAAGGTCTGCGGGCACTGCGATCCGCCTGCAGATCCCTCGTCGCCCAGACCCACTTCGCCAACGACCGCCAACTCTGCACACATCCCCCCCTCGCCACGCGGTTACATCACTCCGCGAATCAACGCTTGTCCAAGAAATAAGTATTAGCGGCTGTGGGCGTCGTAAATCGTAACGCGACGAGAAAAAACAAACCGCAGGAACCGATAACAAATATTTGTGAAGTAGGCCTCCGGTTACACCATTAATGGGTCGGAGAATGTACGGTTTACAAAATGAGAGCTGGTAGCCTCAGAGACATTAGAAGAAGGAAAAATATAACTATCGGTTGCTGACTTCAAGAGTACCATTTCAAAGGTCTGTGCAGAGAGAGAGAGAGAGAGAGAGAGAGAGAGAGAGAGAGAGAGAGAGAGAGAGAGAGAGAGAGAGAGAGAGAGAGAGGGGGGGGGGGGGGGGGGGAGACAGAGTGAGAGTCCTCACATCTGCCTCTTCTGTGTCCATTCCATTCTGGTACTATTTTAACCCAGCGTGAATGAGGTGAGAAACTGTTACACCAGTTATGAGGTGGATATGAGATACCCGAAACTCTGATGATGAATTTTTGACACTATAATCGTGTATTAAATATTGTTTTTCTTGGGATATTAATAATGGTGCCTATTAATCAAGATGAGTGAGTGAAATAATATGTTTAAGATGTAAAACCTTTTTTTTTCTTGTGAAATAATGAAGTGTCCATATTTTCTCAGAAAAAGTACAAGTTTCAGAAGCGTAATATTTTTTCATACAAAATTCTAACACAATTAAAATTCCCTTGATTAATTAACATAATGATATTATCTTCTAATACCTTTTACACCTGGAGAATTGGTAATAATATTCTCAGAACGAATACTTTGCCTAGAACAATCCTTCATCGATTTTGTACCATCTTTGGACGTATAAAACATCCCACGTACCACAGGTGACTGACTAGGAGCTGCTAACGCAGATTGTGGCTATTCCAAATCATACAAAATGCCCTCTTGCTCCGAATCACTTTCTTCACATTTTTTGAGAAACTTTGCAATCTCTTCTTCGCCCACGGAGTCACAGGATCTAGCATTTAAACAGTTTTCTAAAACTACTTCTAGCAGTTCTTGTAGCCGACGCTCATTTTCTTCATAAGGCATCTTGAGAAATGTAAAATATAAAAATATATCAAAGAATACTATAAATAACTGTATCTCATAAACTTGCTGAATGCTCAAAACTGTGGCAGCGACTACGAGGTCGGGTGTGACGTAGCCTAGCCATCTGCTACCTTTGTACACGTGTATCTCCCTCTGGCGCGGGAGCAACAATAAACTCAACATTGCATCTTGCCCCTCTCTCCCTTACCTCCAGCTACTGTGACAGCAAGATTTGTGTGACAACAATGACACTCAATAATCAGTGCTTCAAAATACCTCGGGTATGACATACCCGACCTCACTCACGCCGGCTTAAAACTGCTGCTACTCGCTGAGCCTTCTCCTTTCTGACAAATATTGGTACATTCCTGTCTGTACATTCTCACTGTTTGTTGGAGACAGAAAAAAAACACACAAATTCATAAAGAGAACAGTTTACTGTAACTAAATATTTCTCTGCCACTGACAACACTACTGATGACCGTAGATGTTAAGTCCCATAGTGCTCAGAGCCATTTTTTTTTTTTAGAGCCAACCCTCGCTTAACGTCTAACGATGTTTTACATGTCCAGTCTGACTTAAATCATATTTAGATTACGCTGTGGGAATTTCCTCCTCAGGGGACACTGCCTTACAGTAGCACTGTCCGTGCGGGCGAGGTGGTTTGCGTGCTCTGGATCCTGAGGGCTATGCCAGCGGTAGCGTAGCTACCAGAAGGGTCACCCATGCCGGATTGGCCGAGGGGAAGGAGCCAAACGAAGTGTGTCCCACAACGGCCAACTGGTCCTTTTCACCTATCCCAAGCCTGTCCTTACCCTGTCCTTTTCCTGCCATCTCAAATCATAATTAAGGGTAGGGGGGACTCTTAGGCGTAGGGAAGCCAGCCGCCCTAGGGGAGTAAGCCCTTAAAAGAAAATCGGGCAAGGCTGGAGGCTCTTCGGTGGCAGGCCCACCATAAGATTAGGGAGCTGTGGGCCAATCACCGGCGCTCACAAAAACAAATGATTAAAGAAACAGCAGAAAAGAACAGTCAGGCGGACTCAAATATGACGACCTTTGGAATGAAAAGGACAGCAAAAATAAGTTTATGGAATATTAGAACATTTAGAGAAGCCAGCAGACTGAAACAGGTTACAAAGGAGATGACGAGTTACAGATTGGACATTCTCGGACTTAGTGAGGTGAGATGGCTAAATTTTGGAGAAATCCAAACACGAGATGGATACAACTTTTTATGCTCGGGACCCACTGGAGAGGATGCACAGCACAGAAATGGAGCTGTGCTTCTGTTAACCAAAGGAGCGAAAAAGAGCCTTGTGGAATGGAAACCGGTTTCAGAAAGACTACTGACAGCACGTTTTAAGACAAACATTCAAATGTCAGTCATCCAATGCTACGCTCCTACGGAAACCTCAGATACTGAACAGAAATAGTTTTACCTCTCCTTAAGTGACACCATTAGAAGTACCAGTAAGAGAGACATGTTGATTATTGTGGGAGACATAAATGCAGAAGTCGGAAAGAACAATGAAGGCCTAGAGCATATAAAGGGAGTCCATGGTATCGGAGAAATGAATGAAAATGAGGATACGTTTTAAAATTTGTGTGCCAGTCACGATTTGGTGATTGGAGGTACATTATTCCCACACAAGAATTGCCATAATGTTACATGGGTATCCCCTGGTCACAGAACGGAAAACCAAATTGATCATATAGCACTAAGCAAAAGATTTAGAAGGTCGCTGATGAACGTGAGAAATAAACGTGGGGCTGATGTTGGCAGTGATCACAACCTTATTGTTGCAAATTTTAGACTAAAAATCATGGTTACAAATAGAAAGTTCGAACAACAGAACAAAAAATATGATGTGGGAAAACTCAGAAATACAGCAAAACAAGACGCTTTCTGTATTGAGCAAAGGAACCGTTACGAGGCACTCCAAGAAGCACAGGAAAATTATGAAAATAGTGTTGATGATACATGGACTCAGATTAAGGACGTCTATTGCAATTTGAGCAAACAGGTCCTTAGCTTTAAAAACCATTTGAAGAAAGATTGGATGTCTGAGCGTACATGGAATTTGATCAGCTGTAGGAAGGAGATTAAGACAAAAGTAAATATGAGTAAAACAAGACAGCAGAAAACTCTACTGCAAGCTGAGTATGCAATTACTGACTCTCAAATGAAGAGGAGTGTGAGGAATGATAAGAGAAAGTGGATGGATGAGCAAGCTCTGAGAGCAGAGGCAGCTGCAGCAAGTGGTGATGCGAAAGAACTGTACCGCATCACTAGAATGTTGTCCAAAAAAGGTTTCAACAAGAACAGACCTGTGAAAAGCAAGGAGGGTCGACTGCTGACGACAGAAGAAGACCAACTTAGGAGAAGGAGAAACATTTTTCTGAAGTCTTAAACAGAGAGCAACCTGAAGAGAGGGTGAGACAATGGAATTTTCCAGATGCCAATGACAGAATCAGTGTAAACACACCAACTAAGACTGAAATTAAAATAGCTCTCAAAAGGCTCCAGGAATGGATAATATTGCACCTGGGGTGCTAAGAGCAGACATTGACACCACCGTAAATCTACTGCATTCATTCTTTGAGAAGATATGGTCAGAAGAGAAAATACCAAAGGATTAGAAAGCAGGGTTGATTATTAAGTTGCCAAAGAAAGGGGATACTACCAACTGTAATAACTGGCGAGGCATCACCCTCCTACCGGTACCAAGTACTCTGTAGATTGATGCTAAATCGGATCAAGGACTCAGTCGAGGCACGACTGAGAAAAGAGCAAGCTGCGTTTAGAGAGCACAGAATTTGTGTCGATCTCATCATCACACTGCGTATAATACTTCAGCAGAGTGCAGAATGGCAGAACATACTCTACCTTACATTTATTAATTTTGAAAAGGCATTTGACACTCTTAATAGAAGAGTTACGTGGCATACCTTTGAAGAATATGGAATACCATCAAAGATAATAAATATTATTAAAACCATGTATGATAGATATGAATGTAGGGTGCTACACAATGGGAAACGTACTGAATCCATCCAAACAAATGCTGGGGTGAGGCAGGGATATATTCTGTCACCTAGCTTGTTCTTGTTGGTACTGGACAGCGTAATGAAGAGTTGTTGATGGTAGGAGAACATGTATTCAGTGGGGAATGCAAGACAGGCTTGAAGGCCTTGACTTTGCTGACAATATCTGTCTGCCCTCGCAAAGATTGCGTGACATGGAAAAAAAGTTGAAAGGACTGAAAGAGGAAGCAAAAATCGCAAGACTTAAAATAAATGTTAAGAAAACTAAGGAAATGAGAATGCGAGCTGAAAAAGAAGCGAAGCTAACAGTGTATGGAAAGGAATTGGAACAAGTAGACTCCTTTTTATATCTAGGAAGTACCGTCTGTAAAGATGGAGGGGCCGAGGAGGATGTAAAGAGTCGGATACGGAAGGCAAGTGGAGCCCTTGTACAACTGCACTTTGTCTGGCGTAATAAGAACATCTCGAGGCGAACCAAGCTGCGCTTGTTCAATAGCAACGTAAAGTCAGTCCTCATGTATAGCTGCCAAACATGGAAGGTAACAAACATGAATGTAAACCAGCTGCAAGTCTTCGAAAAATTATAAATGTGAGGTGGCCAGATGTTATATTAAATGACGAAATGTGGGAGATGACAAACCAGCGACCAATCCGTGAACAAATAAAGGAAAGAAAATGGAAGTGGATTGGTCACACAACAAGGAGCTGTTGAAAATGCAGCACTGGATTGGAACCCACAAGGAATGCGTAGATGTGGCCGCCCGAAAAAGACATGAAAAAGAACGGTGGAAGAAGACCTGAAAGCTGGTAAAACATGGAGCGAAGTGAAATGTTTGGCTGCAAACAGAACCAGATGGAAGGTCTTTACTGCTGCCCTATGATCCAACAGGAACAACAGGAAATAAGTCAAGTCTGGGAATTTGTCGGAAATGATATATTCATCTTAAATACTTCAATCTGAATACACCATTACTCCTTCATAACAACTTGCGATTAGTGGACATAAAAACACCAGCCGCGAGGAAAACTGACGACATTTCGAGCATGAAGCAAGATGTAGCTCATAAGAGGTGGGCTACATGGAGATGCCGACATTTCGAGCATGAAGCAAGATGTAGCTCATAAGAGGTGGACTACATGCAGATGCGTAGTCGTAAACTCAAGAACTGAGGTAAGCTACGAAAATCTTAAAGTTTGTTACCACATCTTGTGTTTCAAAGAACAAAACATTCTTTCCTGACGTTTATACCATCGTACAGGCTCCGGCGTTTCTCGTTATTTGGCAAATTTATTTTATTTAACTTTGTAGCCGTACGCCCTTCCTCTCGCCACATCTTTCGCTAACCTGAGGGAGGGAAGTAGTGTGCGACATCTGTCTATGAATCGTGTATAGTTTGTTCTATGTTACTGTATTTAACTGTCTGTGAACCATGTACGCATTGTTCTGTGTGTTATCACGTTTCAACTGTGTGTGTGTATCGTATTTTATGATGCGCACATTGAGGGAAAACCCAGCATTTGCCTAAATGAGCGTAAAAAACATTCTACACTCACACTCAGCACAGCCGCAGTACCAGTCCAGCGGTTGTTAACCCGCTGTGAGGACTCGATTCGAATCAGGCTCTTAGCACCGTCTCGGAAGATAGCGCTTGTGCCTTAAGCTATACGAGGAAGTCTTCCAACGAATAATACTGAACAACAGAAAACCTGTTTCATCGTCTCTCTTCTTTTTTTAATGTTTCTATAATTTCTTTCAGAGATGGTCTTGCTTTGTGACATTTGTTGAAACTACTTCGAGAGCCCGGTTGCTGCTGATTTCCTTATCCGATACCTCAATAACTTCTTTTCTGGAGAAGAACTAACTGAGCTATGGAACAGGGATGATCTACATTATTTAAGACAAATATAGATGTCAGACGAAATGGGGCACTGGTTTAAATTCAATGGCTGCAAGTGAAAGTGTGGCGGACGGGACTCGAACCCCGCATTTCCTGCTTTACGCGAGCGGTCGCCTTTACGGCTTCGGTTATCCGGGCACGCTTTCCGTCTAACCCAAATTCTCAACTTGTCGCACACTACACATGTAGCGTCCACCGTCCACTGTTCTCACTGCTCCAGCTTTACCTGATTCCCACAAGAGTTCGTGCATAGTGTGCGTCCGCAATGAAGCTATCATCACCGTCAAAGCGCATACATATCGGAAATGTCCGTCGGAACAGACACCACTCATATAATAATGATCGATATTGTCACTTGTGAACTGTCAAGCTACTTAAATTCACTTCTATATTTCGCAAGCCACCTTGTGTGTGGTGCAACTTCTTAGACCATTATCAGTTCCTTCGTGTCTTGCACCATTTCAGAACGGGGCGCGGGAAGAACGACTGTCTAAAAGTCTCAGTGTACACTCGAATTTGTCTGACATGGCCCTACCTTGCAGATTTCGTTACTAACTGACGATAGGTCGCAGTAGCGAAGGGTGACTAGATGAGCGGCAGGATGAACATACGGCCGGGCTTCGGGATTAACAGAGCCACGAAAGGCAGGGTCAAGTACAGGGCTACTACAGACACGCCACACGGCCATGGTTCTCGCTTTGGTTTCCGACCAGGAGCTGTCTGCAGCGGCAGACGGACTCCATCAACGTGCGCAAGGGCGGTCACATCGGACAACTGTCAGCGTGCGGTTACTTCCTTTTCAACGACACGAGCAGAAGCGTTAAATCTCTTCGTTGTGGGTAGAAAAAGGCAACTGGGCAGGAAATTTTACCACAGTTCTCGTTCTTCGAAAAGCCGTTCTTACACTGACTCGAGCTCAGCAGTTATCCTGAAAAAGAAAATGACTACCTTTGAATTGAAGATGGCGTAGTGAGATACCAGCCTCAAAAGTTTCGACAGTCATAACCAAATTGTAGAAAAAAAAGTGCTACTAACAAGACAAATACAATAATGTGATAACCAGGCTGCATCTGCCACGTATCAATAAATAGCTCTTTCTATCCGTTTTCGTTACCCCTAATGAATATAGCACATATGTTTCCTCCAGCTCAAACAGCCAAAAGAGCTTCGCTCAAGAACTTCAATCACTACCGTCATACGCCTATACTACAATTCCATTGACACTTCGCGTTACGAATAATGACTAAATAAAGGAAACCTAAAACAGTTTCTCTCTCCGATCACAAACATTGTCTTAGGACACAGCAGAAATCTCTGTATATAAAGGGAAATGTCCTGACTGACTGACTCATCATAGTCCAGACCAAACTGCTAAATACGGAAACTTTATATTTGGAGAGGATGTTGGTTTTATATTGCAGGCATCGTTTAAGAAGGAATTTTCCGAATTACACACCTAAAGAGGTGAAAATAGAGGATGAAAATTTTTAAGGAAGTATTTCGTTATGTTAAAACATTTTTAAAGCTATATGTATGCAAATTGGTATTACAAATCTTGATTAGAAACAAAGAAATGTGTTCGGGGAGTGAAAATTTCTACAGAAATATCACCATAACAACTCAAAAGGCAGGTTTAAGAAAAACCTCCGACTATAGCTATCAGAATCGCTCTTTGGTCCGAAGTACATTCGGAAAAGACTATGCTTGTATGGCCTTAATGAACGTGATTAGTTTAGAAAGTGTTGCAGTTTGTAAACAACATAAAAATTCCATTAAAGGAAAAAATCTGTGCAGGCCACAAGAGTCTAAGCGATCGAAGCAGCGGGCGCAAGCTAGTAACTTCTAATGCTTGGAGTTGGGCAAATGAAATCTGACGAATTGCGACATTAACTTAGCACTTACAACTTGGTTTCTGAGGACAGAGCAGCTTAACAGGTAAATAAGAGCAGCGGAAAAGCCAGAGAAGAAGTCCTAACACTGCTCTACAATGTAAGGAAGCAGTAAAACAACTGTTGGTGACTGCAAAAGATGGAGTACGTGGCAAACGCTAACGCGTTAGTGACCTCGGCTATGGAGGCTGCTACATTTAAAAAGAGCAGTATTACGACGTTGCTGACTGTGGTCACCTACCACTAATGTTAAGAGTCTAGGCGTAATTTCCCATATATCAGTTTAAAATAATTTTTCGGATTTCAGGAAACAGGAATTTCTAAGAAGGGTCTATAGACAATTTTTTAATGTGGTAAACTGATAATATTTCAGCTACCAGCACTGGCAACTTTGCGTCACACCAAAAGACGAAAAATCTCGTCACCGGTTATTTTCACAGACGGCAGAGAGTATTTTGACGCGTTCTGCGCGGATGATGGTCGTTCTGGGATTTTGTGAAAAGGCTAACTTCGCGGTAATTGTTAACTGCTACCTCCTGCACTGACTTCTTTAAGAGTACACATTCACGATTTTAACAATACCCGCGACATTATCCACCTTGCACTAGTCATAAAACACAAATAACGAGATGCCTTCAGAATAGTTCCGAAGGACCTTAAACATCGTACCACATACTCGACAACTAGTCAAGAAGCGACCACACGAAGTACCTCGGCAGATATGTGGCTGGCTAGAGGAATATTTGACTAACGGAACACAGCGAGTAATGCTATAAGGCGAATGCTCCAGAGAAACGAAGGTAACATTGAGAGCATCCCACGAAAACAGAATAGAACATAAACGGCTCATCTGATAGGTTGAACACCAGTTTAATACTGTTCGCTGACGATGTCGTTGTCTGCAGGAAAATACCGTAACTGGGCGATAGTAAAGAAATGAAGAAAGACTTGGACAAAAATTTTAGTTCCTTTAATGAATGGCAGCTCTCTTTAACTGTCGATAAACGTAAGATAATGCTTACAATAAAGGGTAAGAACGGTGTAGTATCTGATTAGAAGATTAGCATTGAACGCCTGGCGTATGGCACATCGTAAAAGTATTTAAGAGAAATAACTAAAAAGCCATGTGGAATGCGAGCGACCAGCGCATAAAATCAGTATAAGAAAAAGCGAATGGAAGACTCAGTTATGTTGGAAGGGTTCTAAAAAAATAGAAGTAAATAAAATAAAAAAAGGTTTAAAGTAAAACGCACAAATTATACTAGTTTGACCAATTGTAGGATCTTGTTCAGGAGTTTCGACTACTCTTCAAGTAGCCATGACTATACACATCCAACTAATTCAGAGACGAGATGTTCGGACACAAAAAGGTCGGTTTAGACTATATGAGAGTGTAACAGAGATGTGGGGGTGCTTTAGTGGGAACCCTTGCAAGAAAGGTGGAGCAGCGCTCGCGAAAGCCCGCAGCTACATCTGTTCCTACTTCGACATCTATGCACCGCAAGCAACCGTACTTCTCCCCGTTCCTGTTCCAGTCGCGAATGGTTCCCGGTAAGAACGACTGCTGGTACGCCTCTGTGTGTGCTCGACTCTGTCTAATTTTACGTTCATGGTCTTTCCACGATATTTACGTAGAAGGAAGCAGTATAGTGATTAGCTCTTCTAGGAATGTACGCTTTCCGAACCTTAACAGTACATCGCCCCGCGATATATACAGCCTCTCTTGCAGCGTCTGCCACTTAAGTTGGTTGCGCATTTCCGTGACGCTTTCGCGCTTTCTAAATGAACCTGTAACGAAATCTGCTACTCTTCTTTGGATTTCACTGTTTCCTCTATCAATCATATCTGGTATGGATCCGTGAATGGAGAAATAATAAACAAGGGCTGGTCGAACGAGAGTTTTTTAAGCCGATTTCTTCGTTGGTGTACTACACTTCCTAAGGATTCTTCGACTGAATCTGTCTGGCATCAGCGATTAATTTAATGTGATCGTTCTGCTTTATCCATCGATTACTAAACACTCGTAATATTTATGATTGCAACTGGTACCAATACGCGGTTCCCGTCAGTCTGTCAGTATTGTTGTTGTTGTGGTCTTCAGTCCTGAGACTGGTTTGATGCCGCTCTCCATGCTAATCTATCCTGTGCAAGCTCCTTCATCTCCCAGTACCTACGGCAACCTACATCCTTCTGAATGTGCTTAGTGTATTCATCTCTTGGTCTCCCTCTACGATTTTTACCCTCCACGCTGCCCTCCAGTGCTAAATTTGTGATCCCTTGATGCTTCACGACATGTCCTACCAACCGATCCCTTCTTCTAGTCAAGTTGTGCCACAAACTCCTCTTCTCCCCAATCCTATTAAATACCTCCTCATTAGTTACGTGATCTACCCACCTAATCTTCAACATTTTTTTGCAGCACCATATTTCGAAAGCTTCTATTCTCTTCTTGTCCAAACTATTTATTGTTCAAATGGTTCAAATGGCTCTGAGCACTATGGGACTTAACTTCTGAGGTCATCAGTCCCCTAGAACTTAGAACTACTTAAACCTAACTAACCGAAGGACATGACACACATCCATGCCCGAGGCAGGATTCGAACCTGCGACCGTAGCAGTCGCGCGGTTCCAGACTGCAGCGCCTAGAACCGCTCGGCCACTCCGGCCGGCAATTTATTGTCCATGTTTCACTTCCATACATGGCTACACTCCATACAAATACTTCCAGAAACGACTTCCTGGCACTTAAATCTATACTCGATGTTAACAAATTTCTCTTCTTCAGAAACGCTTTCCTTGCCATTGCCAGTCTACATTTTATATCCTCTCTACTTCGTCATCTGCAGAGCTAGTTGGCATATAAACTTGTACTACTGTAGTAGGCATGGGCTTCTTGTCTATCTTGGCCACTATAGCTCGTTCACTATGCTGTTTGTAGTATCTTACCTGCACTCCTATTTTTTTATTCATTATTAAACCTACTCCTGCATTACCCCTATTTGATTTTGTATTTATAACCCTGTATTCACCTGACCAGAAGTCTTGTCCCTCCTGCCACCGAACTTCACTAATTCCCACTATATCTAACTTTAACCTATCCATTTCCCTTTTTAAATTTTCTAACCTACCTGCCCGATTAAGGGATCTGACATTCCACGCTTCGATCCGTAAAACGCCAGTTTCCTTTTTCCTGATAACGACGTCCTCCTGAGTAGTCCCCGCCCGGAGATCCGAATGGGGGACTATTTTACCTCCTGAATATTTTACCCAAGAGGACGCCATCATCATTTAACTATACAGTAAAGCTGCATGCCCTCGGGAAAAATTACGGATATAGTTTCCCCTTGCTTTCAGCCGTTTGCAGTACCAGCACAGCAAGGCTGTTTTGGTTAGTGTTACAAGGCCAGATCAGTCAATCATCCAGACTGTTGCCCCTGCAACTACTGAAAAGGCTGCTGCCCCTCTTCAGGAACCACACGTTTGTCTGGCCTCTCAACAGATACCCCTCCGTTGTGGTTGCACCTACGGTACGGCTATCTGTATCGTTGAGGCACGCAAGCCTCCCCACCAGTGGCAAGGTCCATGGTTCATGGGGGGAGTATAGTGCGTAAAATAGGAGATTTTATATTTATTTTGTATGTGACGTACCACTGGAAATCTTACAAATGTAAATAAGTAGTACATAAAGTATAAACCATAACTTATTTTGAATAAAATATGGTAGAAAAATTTAGGGTGGTTTAGTAACAAAGTAACATCCCCGTCCTCTTTTTTAGTGTTCTACGGTTAAATCGCTGTGTACGCCTACTCTCCGATATTTTATGGACCTGACTGTTTCCAGTGATTGCTCTGCAATCACGTAATCATACAATAATGGGTCTTTGTGCTTGTTTATGCAAAATACATTATATGTCTTTATGTTGAGGGTGAGCTCTTCCTGCATTTCGCCACAGTTTTCTAGCATTGCGACTTCTGTGTACAACAGAATCATCCGCGAAAATCCTCATGGAACTTCTGCTGTTATCGACTAATCAAGGTGATTCTTACTAAAATTTAAGAACCCTCGAAGCGATGTAGATGACGATGAGACAAGTAATTTCATATAAGACACGTGGGGACGCAAATGTCGGGAAGTATCCCAAAAGTGGATGACAAATGTCGAACATGTCACGTCCGCCGAAGGCGCACCTCGCCGTACATACAGCGGTTGGGCTTGGGTGTGATGGGATAACTGAACGACGCAACACTTCCATTCGAGAAAACGGTGCAAATTTCGAATACTTTTTGTAAATTCGGCCTGTTGCAAATGTACAAGCTACAAAATTATTGTCCTCGCTATAACCAAGTAAAAGCTGTCCTTATTTCGTGTTTCTTTCCTTTTGTGCACTCCTTTTTTGTTTACAGATTTTATTTAGTAAAGAAAACGTAGGTTGTCAGCCGAGTAGCGTCGTCATCTCGTAGCAACGTTTCGATGGAATGCGTCTCCATCATCTTCGCATTCCATGGAAATATTGCTACGAGACGACGACACTACTCGCTGACAACCCGTAAAGACTTCAGATATGAAATTCGCCGAGAACGCCTTTACTCACATAAAACGTAGCTTGTTTACTGTTAACGACTTGGTGCGGAAGCTTATGCTCATTTACTTGTGACGCAATACAGTAATTTTTCTTATACTGTACTTTGCAATAAACCAGCGGATACTGTGAGACCGACAAATAAAATAATAAATCTTACCTCAATGTAAACGCATAATTGTCACAAGTAATGAAAAAAAATGCTGCCTGCCAGATGCAAGACTAGAACACAGAGCTCCACGCGCTAAAGCCGCGCACGTAGGTGCGGAGCCACACTGACGCCGATACTTGGGTTGTGATGATCAGGTGCGTCAGGCCGATAGGCTCAACCGCTGTACGTGCAGCGATGTGCGTCATCTGGTGACGTCACATGTCCAACATTTGTCATCCACTTTTGGGGTATTTCCCGACATTTTCGACTCCGTGTGTCTTGCATTAAATTACTTGTCTCAGGGTCACGTCACTTCAGAGGCTCTCTTAAACTTTGAATAACAACCACCCTGTATAAAATTTAGATAACCTGTTTTCGAGGAAACTTTGCTTTCAGAACAGAATATCTCGCGTAGGGACCACGAGAATAATACAAAATAGATTTCCCTCGTGCAGAGGCATGTGGTCACTTTCCCTCGGGCAATACGCGAATGGAATTAGGACGGAAAATCGATATTAGTACGATGTACCCTCCGCACTGTACTGCATAGAGATTAAATGGATAAATGTTCTTCTTTAGAATACTGTAGTCACTTTTAGAGGAAAATTTGGCACACAGAAATACGGCACTGTGTTCGGCCCTCGGCAGCATGTGGAGAGACTGCTGAGAGGAATCAGCCAGACGGCTGGCAGGCAGGCTGTCGGCGTAAGCGGCGAATGTTGGCGGCGGGCGTTGCGCAAGAGGCGGTGCGCGGCTGGGCACGCGAGCCGCAAGGCCGGCCGGCCTGCCTCCAGCGGCGTGCGGCACACTGCACTAGACCCACTGACACTCTTCCCGCCCCGTCCCGCCCCGCCCCGCAGCGGCACGGCACGGCACGACGCTGCTCACATTCTGCTAAATTAATTGCGCCCTACATATTTCTCAACCGCCTGCGTTAGTAACGGGCGAGCAGGAACATTAACATCGCTTGCTCGCAAAGATTCGGTTCCCTACATACGAGAACTGATCTACAGTTAATCGTGATTGGCATCTAAGTAACGATTCAGGGGGATGAAAAACGAAAGCTGTACGAATATTTAGTCAAATGGTTCAAATGGCTTTGGGCACTATTGGACTTAACACCTGAGGTCATCAGACCCATAGAACTTAGAACTACTTAAACCTAACTAACCGAAGGACATCACACACATCCATGACCGAGGCGGAATTAGAACCTGCGACCGTAGCAGCAGCGCGGTTCCGGACTGAAGTGCCTAGAACCGCTCGGGCACAGCGTCCGGCTATTTAGTCAGACCTTCATAATATTTCAAAGTGATGCAAAGATTGGCGACTTGCCTAAAATGTGAAAAACATAAAACAATATCTTCAAAAAACAAAAAAATTGGCCAGGTGCTAGCAGGACTCGCGCACTGAGGGTTACCTAAAAACTTAATTATATACTGTATATAGGCAGTTCATCCATTCCGGGAATAGAGGAGCTCCACGATTTTTGCCTGTTACCGACATTGATAGTGGTAAGATATCGGTCCCGGGGATTCCAAGACTTTCGAGAATGTTTTAATTTCAAATTTCCAGTCGCCTGTACCTGTACTGTGAAACAATTCTTCTTGCCAAATTTCCTGATTCTAGACAAACGGTAAGTACCCTATTGGTTTTGGTGAGGGAGATTGCAAAAATCAAAATCTGACATAAATGGTCGTACCTTGTTGTTTCACTGACTTAGAACTTGCATTTATTACACCGCGAAGTCACTATAAACCTAAGCATGTGCAATAAATTTCAACCTGACACGTCCACCCATTCCTGAGGAAGAGGGTTTTTAACAGCCGGTTGGACAGACGAACGGACACGACAGTTATCCATTGAGCATTCCGTTTTTACACAGCGAGGCACGGAACCCTAAAACATGTATTATTCTGTGATTACAACATCAATGAGTCAAAAACGGAATCAGTTAACTTATTTCAATATTTGAGTGCAACAATATGTAGTTGTATGAAATGGAGTTACCACATCGGTCGAATCGGAAGTACTCCAGGTGTCAGACTTCTGCCCGTTTATGGTGTACTAAGAAAATGCAATCAGTCTACATAGGATACAGTTTACAAAATATTCGTGCAATTCATTCTAGAATATCATTGAAGTGTTTTGGGCCCTTACCAGATACCACCAACAGGGATACCTAAACGTAGTCAAAGGACAGCACGAGTAGTCACTGGTTTCTTTGGCCCTTGGGAGAGCGTAACGGGGATGCTTAAAAACAGCCAGACTGATAAAAACATACGCCAACTATACAGCGAAAACTTACAGAGGTTCAAGAAGTATGTTTCAGTGAGGAATCTAGAAACATACTACATTCCGTTACGTGTCGTTCATGTAACGGCGCGAAGACAAAAGTAGACCAATTACAGCTCGCACAGAGGTGTTTAAGCAATCATTATTTCCGCGCTCCGTACGCCGATGAAACGGGAAGAAGCCCTAATAACTGGTACAACGGGAAGTCTCCCCTGCCATTCACTGCACAGTCGTTTGTAATGTGCTGGTACAGATGCAGATGTACAACGCCAAGGGGTTGCTTTTAATAGGCCACAGCCGAGTTCCTTCTTAAAACCACTTTAGCGAATTGTCTCTAATGTGACTATCCGATGAGATCTTACTCGAACCTCTTTCCTTTCTATGACAAATGATTCAAGACGGCATCCTATATTCAAGGTATAAATTCTGATAATCAGTTGTCAATAAACATACAATCATCTAAGATCATTAGCAAATTGTTACTGGAACATTTCAGTAAAATTGGGTTTTTCCCTTATACTGCTTGTGAATGAAATACATACAAAAGAAACATCTTTTGTGCAAGTAGGAGAATTAGACATACTTCGCAAGGTTATCAAAAGCGCAGATAATAAGTAACTACGACGCACAATAAATTATGTTGATCATTAATATTTCTCTAGCACTGCCAACATCGCGGTTACACGAGACCTCACAAAAATATTCCCAGACAAAGGTGATGAAATTTATCAGTAAAATCCTACTAAAAGTTTCGTTTCCTCGCTGCCAGACTCCCATACTCTCACATTCTTTTTCCTGAAGCACACAAAATTAACTAGTCACACAGTCTTCCTACATCAGCTGCTCTACGGAGATACACTATTAGGAAGAATATTGTAACATTGTAAGGGAGGAAAAGCAGTTCTTAGGATTCAGCGTTGCATAAGTTTTCAAGTATGACAGCAAATACCACCAGCCCTACCCCGTCACAAAGTGTCTGCTTCATAACATCTGACCACTATGCAGATACACGGTGACTAGAGCATCTGGTTTTCGTCATGGATCACTTCTCTGTGCAAAACCAGAAAGCTCGCCATCTCGGGATGTGGCACGAAAGCAATCTTACAACTCATGCAAAAATTTACTTGCCCATCTTCTTCCTTTCCTGGGTTCTGGCAAAGTGCGAGAAAGTGAAAGATGCACAAGTAATACCACTGTTATGGTCTTAAAATATAACAAAGGTTCACTAATCACGTCACCGATCGGAATATTGTCAACCATCACAGAACGTTTCGTTTATCCACTGTGTCAGGTAAGGAATATACGTATATCGTGCGCCTTGATCTCAACTACATATGAGGTAGGTAACATACAAAGCACACGTTCGTTACCGGAAAATTTAGGCATGACGTTCTGGTCTCCGCGCATTGATCCAACTTCACTTGGGCCACTCGAGACGCATTCCAAATTGATTCATACAAACTACCACCTATTCTTTGCGTCCTCATACGCGAAAACCACTACTCCGTTTTCAAAGAATCTGCTATGGAGGCAAAATTGCAAACTGTAATAAAACGAAAAATAAAATCCTATTCTACAGGCGAATCCTTTATTATGGTTCAAGAACGCAATGCAATGATATTGGACATTCTCTAGCAATATCCGACACGCGATTCATCTACGTTTTGCAAAACTCTTTCTGAAGTTACCCTCCAAGTTTGCAGATTACAATGCGTACGTATGATGCATTTCGAGACAGGTTTAGTGTAGTTTAAGGAGATTTAGCCAGATATTACTGTCAAAATAACCGAATTGAGATACACAAGTTCTGACGCACAGATTCCATTCGAGACACCATAAATGTAAATTGCTTGTTTTCAGGATGTATCTCTAAATACCGCCAATGTAATTTTTTGTTTCATTATTTACTGTTTTGATTAACGACTTTGCTGTTTCGATGACTTCATCTCTTATCGGACTTGGGCATTCAGATTTTCGTTTACTTTCTTGGTCCACGTGCTGTATCACTGAAATTTGTGATCTATTCTTGAAAGATTTTCGAATTATAACTATTTGCATTTTGAGTATTTGAGTAAAAAGAGGGCTAAAACATGCAGCCTAAAACACCAGACGTCTTGGCCAGTGAGTCACATTAATCTGACTGAATTCCGTGGGAAGCGCTTGTACCAAGTGAATTCACTTTTATGCGAACGTTGTACATGTGCATACCTTAAATCCTTAAGGATTTTCGGAGATAAGACACAGAAGTGATGTTAGACTAACCTTGCAGTAAGCCCGATGTGACCTCCGCCGCAGACGAAGATTCGCCATCCATGACGAAGAACCGGCCCCGTCCTGTGAATAAACCAGTAATTAATTCAAAATGGTTCAAATGGCTCTGAGCACTATGGGACTCAACTGCTGAGGTCATTAGTCCCCTAGAACTTAGAACTAGTTAAACCTAACTAACCTAAGGACATCACACACATCCATGCCGAGGCAGGATTCGAACCTGCGACCGTAGCGGTCGCTCGGTTCCAGACTGTAACGCCTAGAACCGCTCGGCCACTTCGGCCGGCTCCTCCAGTACAGGCGACAAAACTTTACAAAGGTCCGTGGAAGTGACTTGGACCACTGGCCACCTGCTCCAATGGATCAATACATGTATATTTAATGGGATCATCACAAATGGTCGATGTCAACACGCAGACGGTATTTGTTTCCGATATATCGGAAGAGAGAGACAAGGGAAAATCTTATTGCGTTTTGACATTAACGAAGTTTTTGTAGTTCGTAGCTTTACTCCACTGGATGTAACAAAAATAATGAGACTGTGAGAGACTGTGCTGTCAACAAAGACTCTGACACCATTACACTGTGGTATTTCTATCGTGAAAATCTGCAATCCGATAGTTGAGATTGGGTCACGTGTAGGGGGATATCATTCGGTGTCAATGAATTGTAGGTGTTATCCTTCTGAATTTGTTTGTGCAGTCCGCGTGTATTCCGCATAGTTGAGAATTTCCTCCTGTAAGTTAAGTGTGATACTTCGCTCGTTGTGACAGCTCTCTATCTGTCAGCGCTGTAATTAATGGAACAGTGCCGTCGGAATGTGATGACCTGGCTTTGGGTATCAGTTTTCCTGCTCTGTCAAACGCCGACTATCGTGCAAGAACGTACGTCACATAAATAAAACACGTGAAGGGTATTTAACTGTAATTATGCCCTTTATTCCTCGACGAATATGTGATAACGACGATTTTGTGTGAAGCAACTCTTTAGTAGCGTAGTAATTGAAGTATTTATTTTTATTTAATTTGAATTATTTAGATGAGTTATTATGTCAATTTTTATTTGAAATTTATAAGTTTATTAATATAAAAAAATAACCCCCCCATCTGGTGCGTCCGCAGGTGGCGGATAGGGGAATACCAGGCAGATATGCAGGGTAGGCGGGAAATAAAATACCACCCTTGGACCAAAATGACAACCAAAATCCATGCAGCGTCTGACTTGGAGCAAGTGGCAGTACAGTCAGCATATGTTCACCAAGAGGTGCGGCTGCAACATGTGCTCCAGGAACTGACAATCCCTGGTTCTAAAAACCTAGTGAACACCCGCTGGACACCATTACTTACGAGCAACCATCGCTTGTGCAAGTAATAACAGCCATACCCCAGGTAGAAACAATACAACTGCCAACAGACTGCAACCGGGCATTTGGATTCTGGGGGACCAGGACTTCCACGAATACATAGAAAATCAGAGATCTCTGGCAAACTCCCAAATGGTTCAAATGGCTCTAAGCACTACGGGACTTAAGATCTGAGGTCATCAGTCCTCTAGACTTATAACTACTTAAACCTCACTAACCTAAGTAGACATCACACACATCCATGCCCGAGGCAGGATTCGAACCTGCCACCGTAGCAGCAGTGCGGTTCCGGACTGAAGCACCGAGCGAGGTGGCACAGTGGTTAGACACTGGACTCGCATTCGGGAGGACGACGGTTCAATCCCGCGTCCGGCCATCCTGATTTGGGTTTTCCGTGATTTCCCTAAATCGCTCCAGGCAAATGCCGGGATGGTTCCTTTGAAAGGGCACGGCCGACTTCCTTCCCCATCCTTCCCTAATCCGATGAGACCGATGACCTCGCTGTCTGGTCTCTTTCCCCAAACAACCAACCAACCAACCGGACTGAAGCGCCTAGAACCGCTTGGCCACACCGGCCGGCGCAAACTCCCGCTCAAGACAACACACTTTGGGACTCTCAACATAAACACTCTCATACAGCCTGGATAGCTGCACAACCTAGTGACAAAACTCGATAGGCAGAAGATTCTAAAACTTGCGCTTCAGGAGACACGTATCACAGACGAAGACACTAGGACTACGGCAAATACCGCATCTGCAAAAGCAAAACTGACATGCGCGTTGTCAAACGCGCTCCACAACTGGGGATGGCCTTCCTGCTTCCCAAGACCATAGTCGAATCCATAAAAGAAGTTACATCTGATGACTATGCGGGTTCAGTGCACCAACAAAAAGTACAAACTGATCAACGCACACGCTCCAACTAACAAAAGTGACAAGAAAGACCCATAGGCCGCAGAAAAATTCTGCTCGAACATCGAGAAAGTGATGTCCTGGGCAACTTTAATGCACAGGTCAGCAGAGAAAAACGAAACAGGAAAACAGTCGGAAAGTATCCAGCTCATAGATTTACTAACGAAAATAGCGTACGGCCCGTAGAACTCTGCCACGCGGGATTAGCCGAGCGGTCAGGCGCTGCAGTCATGGACTGTGCGGCTGGTCCCGGCGGAGATTCGAGTCCTCCCTCGGGCATGGATGTGTGTGTTTGTTCTTAGGATAATTTAGGTTAAGTAGTGTGTAAGCTTAGGGACTGATGACCTTAGCATTTAAGTCCCATAAGATTTCACACACATTTGAACATAGAACTCTGCCAACTGAACAACCTCAAGCTCATGTCGACATCCGTCAGAAAAGACCCCAGAAAACATAAAATGTGGCGCTCACCAGTATAGCAATTAGATGAGTTTCAAATCGACCATGTGGCAATCTCGTACCCAGTACAGAAAGAGATCCACAATGTGAGGTACGCAGGGGAGCCAGCATCGACTCGGATCATTACCTGACACGTGTCAAAATCAAATTCATCCCAAAGAGAACTTTCAGCAAGAAAAACCTCTCACCAAAATTTGACACAAAGGAGATCGCAGAATCTTAAGTGAAATAAGCCTGGGAAAAAGAACATGTAAATGTCTGGCAAAATTTCCACCGAAAAATTACAGAAAAAACACAAGCCCTCATTCTTCTGAAGAACACCAAACACCTTTTATGGGACACCGACTGCGAGTATGCACTCGTCACTAGGAAAGTTGCATATCAGAAATACAACAGCAAAAAATCCCCAGAAAATTTACATGCTTTCAATGAAACACAGTAAACAACCGCAAAATTATCAGACAAACCAAGAGAATATTCATGAAAGAACAGTTGGACTCCATAGAGGACAACTTCTGTTACTACAACACAAGATATTTATACTGGACGTTTGCAGGACAAATCCGAGGACACATACCACCGAACCTCTGCTTCGGAAAAGTGATGGAAAATTGGCACTGACAAATAAGGATAGCCGCAAGGTGCTGGCGCAGTATTTCTCAGAACTTCTGAATTGCCCAGAACTCACAGAGAGATTCCTAGAAGAAGAACCGACAGAGAAGCACACAGACTCACTACCTCCGACATAAGAGGAGGAAAACAGACACACCCTCATTTTCAAAAACAACAGAACACCTGGTGAAGACAGTATAGTGGCCGAACTACTGAAAAACCTCGGACCAAACTCACTTAGAGAACTCACATAGATTATCACAGACATCTGGACATCAGAAAAGCTGCCAGATGACTGGAAATGAGCACTGATTCACCCATTACATAAAAAGGCGACCTCACAGATGTAAACATTTACAGCGGCATTTGCCTACTGCAAATCACATACAAGATCCTTTCAGCATGCCTACTCAAAAGGACACTGGACAAGCTCGAACACAAAATCGGCGAGTACCAGGCCGGTTTCCGACCTCGTCGTTCCCGCGCAGAACAAATGTTCAATTTGAAGGCTACGCTGAAAACCAAAGCCCTCAGAATTACGCCAGTCATATGCACTTTCGTTGACTTTAAGAAAACGTATGACTCCGTTGATCGCCAGTCATGGTTCAACATCCTATACGAACAAAATGGCTCAAATGGCTCTGAGCATTATGGGACTTCACATCTGAGGTCATCAGTCGCCTAGAACTTAGAACTACTTAAACCTAACTAATCTAAGGACATCACACACATCCATGCCCGAGGCAGGATTCGAACCTGCGACCGTAGCACGCGGTTCCAGACTGAAGCGCCTAGAGACGCACGGCCACCACGGCCGGCTTATACGAACAAGGTCTGTACAAAAAGCCACTGCGACTGATCAAACAGCCATTGACAAACACGACGTCAAAAGTTAAATTTAGGGGGGGAAATCTCTGAACCCTTCGAGAATAGGACAGGCATGCCTCAAGGTGATCGTCTCTCACCATTCCTATTCAACCTAGTGTTGGACAAAGTCAGTAAGGAATGGGAGAAAGAGCTGAAATTACAATGATACTGGAAGCCAGTGCGACTAGGACGACTTAAGAATGAACTGGAAGTTGGCTGTTTAGCTTTCGCGGACGACATGGCACTACCTGCAGACAACGAAACCACAGCAACTAGGCAAGTAGAAGTACTCAAAGAGTGGGTAGAAAAAGTACGGCTATAGATCTCTTTCCAAAAAAGAGAATTCTTCTGCACGAAATTCAACACACGGAATTTAAACACAAAGTATGGAACATTCGTCACTACAATACTGTAATCAAACCTTAGGTGCTTTTCGCCTGCGAGACACTGACACTACACACCAAGGGCGACCTAGAGAAGATCCTCACACAGGAAACAAAAATTATCAGGAAAATTATTGGACCAAAACTCACAGACGAAGGATACAGGCTTCACGCCAGAGACGCCACAGAGAAGTTGCCCTACCTCGCGGCGGACATCAGAAAAAGGCGACCAAAATTTTACGGTCACATCAGCAGATTCCCACAGACCAGACTCACCAACAGATTACTCAGATACATACAGAGGCTCAACACCACTACACCTTGGATGGCACAAGCCAGAATTGATCTGGAAGATTCAGCGGACATCACAGACATAAACGTCTACAGGCACAAAGTACAAAAGTGGCAAGTATGTCAGAGAAGACAGCACACAAAATCCAAAGACCAAAATGGACCGAAGAAAGGATGAGGGCATTTAGCAAACGAATGAAAGAGTACTGGAAGAAAAGGAAGAACAAGTAGTCATAAATGCTTCGCGTGGTCTGATAAAGGCCTGTAAGGTGTATAATAATAATAATAATAATAATAATAATAATAATAATAATAATAATAATAATAATAATTTATTTTATTTATTTACACGAATTGGCCAACTAAGGACCGCGTTACAAATTTTATTTCATTTCATGCTCCCTTTTCTAAATCCACTTTGGTATTCTTCTATCTGTGCATCGAGAACTGGTTCAATCCAATTTAGTAATATCTTGGAAAGAACCTTGTATGGAACGGAGAGAAGGGAAATCCCCCTGTAATTGTTCACATCTGATCCGTCACCCTTTTTGTGAAGTGGATGTATAAGTGCCGTCCTCCAGTCATCTGGGATCCTCTCGGTTCTCCAAATTTCCTTAATAATTGTACCGAGGTGTAGTGCTACTTTTTCCTCACCTAGTTTCAAAAGTTCAACTGTGATTCCATCTTCACCAGAAGATTTGTTGTTCTTGAGGGATTTTATAGCTTGCCGGACTTCATTTAGAGTTGGTGGATGTGTTTCTGCAGGGATTTCTCCTGGAGTTTTGAATTCCGGTTTCTCTGGAGGCTCTTTACAGTTGAGAAGGTCTCCGGAATAGTAAGCGAAAATGTTGCAGTTTTCTTGGTCATTTTACCTAATTTCCCTGAACTGTCACGAAAATTTAAACTGGGTAGCTCGTAAACTTTCCGCTGTCTTCTGAAAGATTGGTAACAGTCTCTGCATTTGTTTTGAATGTAGTATACCTGTATTTTTGAAGGATAGTCTTACATACAGTATCTTTTCGTTTCTGATTGTGTGGGAGGCTATTTTTCTACCTTCTCTGAACCTTTCCATGTTGTTTTGTGTCGGACTCGATTTAGATTTTTGATACATGGAAGAATCCTGGAGATACTAGAAGGTATCAGATAGATTATATAATGGTAAGACAGAGATCTGGGAACCAGGTTTTAAAATGTAAGACATTCCCAGGCGCAGATGTGAACTCTGACCACAATCTATTGGTTATGAACTGTAGACTAAAACTGAAGAAACTGCAAAAAGGTGACAATTTAAAAAGATGGGACCTGGATAAAGTGACTAAACCAGAGGTTGTACAGAGTTTCAGGGAGAGCATAAGGGAACAATTGACAGGAATGGGGGAAAGAAATACAGTAGAAGAAGAATGGGTAGCTATGAGGGATGAAGTAGTGAAGGCAGCAGAGGATCAAGTAGGTAAAAAGACGAGGGCTACTAGAAATTCTTGGGTAACAGAAGAAATATTGAACTTAATTGATGAAAGGAGAAAATATAAAAATGCAGTAAATGAAGCAGGCAAAAAGGAATACAAACGTCTCAAAAATGAGATCGACAGGAAGTGCAAAATGGCTAAGCAGGCATGGCTAGAGGACAAATGTAAGGATGTACAGGCTTATCTCACTAGGGATAAGATAGATACTGCCTACAGGAAAACTAAAGAGACCTTTAGAGAGAAGAGAACCACTTGTATGAATATCAAGAGCTCAGATGGCAACCCAGTTCTAAGCAAAGAAGGGAAGGCAGAAAGATGGAAGGAGTATATAGAGGGTCGATACAAGGGCGATGCACTTGAGGACAATATTATGGAAATGGAAGAGGATGTAGATGAAGATGAAATGGGAGATACGATACTGCGTGAAGAGTTTGACAGAGCACTGAAGGACCTGAGTCGAAACAAGGACCCCGGAGTAGACAACATTCCATTAGAACTACTGACGGCCTTGGGAGAGCCTGTCCTGACAAGACTCTATCACCTGGTGAGCAAGATGTATGAGACAGGCGAAATACCCTCAGACTTCACGAAGAATATAATAATTCCAATCCCAAAGAAAGCAGGTGTTGACAGATGTGAAAATTACCGAACTATCAGATTAATAAGCCACGGCTGCAAAATACTTACACGAATTCTTTACAGACGAATGGAAAAACTGAAAGAAGCCGACCTCGGCGAAGATC
Organism: Schistocerca piceifrons; assembly: GCF_021461385.2. Lineage (NCBI taxonomy): Eukaryota > Metazoa > Arthropoda > Insecta > Orthoptera > Acrididae > Schistocerca > Schistocerca piceifrons. The sequence goes on from NC_060138.1 coordinate 754,414,931, forward strand.
AGTTTGGATTCCGTAGAAATGTTGGAACACATGGGGCAATACTGACCTTACGACTTATCTTAGAAGAAAGATTCAGGAAAGGCAAACCTACGTTTCTAGCATTTGCAGATTTAGAGAAAGCTTTTGACAATGTTGACTGGAATATTCTATTTCAAATTCTAAAGGTGGCAGGGGTAAAATACAGGGAGCGAAAGGCTATTTACAATTTGTACAGAAACCAGATGGCCGTTTTAAGAGTCGAGGGACATGACATGAAAGGGAAGCAGTGGTTGGGAAGGGAGTGAGACAGGGTTGTAGCCTCTCCCCGATGTTGTTCAATCTGTATACTGAGCAAGCAGTAAAGGAAACAAAAGAAAAATTCGGAGTAGGTATTAAAATCCATGGAGAAGAAATAAAAACGTTGAGGTTCGCCGATGACATTGTAATTCTGTCAGAGACAGCAAAGGACTTGGAAGAGCAGTTGAACGGAATGGACAGTGTCTTGAAAGGAGGATATAAGATGTACATCAACTAAAGCAAAACGAGGATAATGGAATGTAGTCGAACTAAGTCGGGAGATGCTGAGGGAAATAGATTAGGAAATGAGACACTTAAAGTAGTAAAGGAGTTTTGCTACTTGAGGAGCAAAATAACTGATGATGGTCGAAGTAGAGAGGATGTACAATGTAGACTGGCAATGGCAAGGAAAGCGTTTCTGAAGAAGAGAAATTTGTTAACATCGAGTATAGATTTAAGTGTCAGGAAGTCGTTTCTGAAAGTATTTGTATGGAGTGTAGCCATGTATGGAAGTGAAAGATGGACGATAAATAGTTTGGACAAGAAGAGATTAGAAGCTTTTGAAATGTGGTGCTACAGAAGAAGGCTGAAGATTAGATGGGTAGATCACATAACTAATGAGGAGGTATTGAATAGAACTGGGAAGAAGAAGAGTTTGTGGCACAACTTGACAAGAAGAAGGGACCGGTTGGTAGGACATGTTCTGAGGCATCAAGGGATCACAAATTTAGTATTGGAGGGCAGCGTGAAGGGTAAAAATCGTAGAGGGAGACCAAGAGATGAATAGACTAAGCAGATACAGAAGGATGTAGGTTGCAGTAAGTACTGGGAGATGAAGAAGCTTGCACAGGATAGAGTAGCATGGAGAGCTGCTTCAAACCAGTCTCAGGACTGGAGACCACAACAACAACAACAACTACTACTACTAATTACGCGTACACACAAAGTATATACTGTTTAAGAAACGACAAAAAACCAATAGCTTAGGAAATTAGCAGCAACTATGGTAATTCTCGTTCAGTAAAGGATGACACAAAATACTCTTCGCGCATAGTAAAGAACCTGACACATCGTTCGTTGTGGTCACCAGCAGAGTGGCTTCCGCTGTTAAACCTCTAAGTGTACCTTTGTATGTCAAAACATCCCCATTCAGCGAGCAAGCATTTTAAATATTGCACTGGTACTAGTCATATTTTTACAACTTACTTTTCGTTTATAATAGTATTTAGGGACATAAGAAAGTAAGTTACACATGTCGTCCCATTGCGCCACTCTTGTTGCGCATTTTCAGAAGAGGGTACATGTTCCGGTTCTCCTGCAGACACAGTTCTGCGGCGGTACAGATAACAAATGAATCACAGTGTGCGAGTGAAACGGTGTGGCAACAGGAAACGTAAGCGGGACAATACGATTCTTGTGAACAAAACGTCTTAATTCCGCGCAAATTCACCGTGAAATCATAGCGATGTATGGACCACCAACCACAGTGAAATGCTACCAACAATTTGACAAACGCTCAGACGTGGGTGAAACTGATCGGGAAGGAAGTAAGATCTTGTACAATGCGATTTCCATCTTATCGGTAACATGAAAGAACATCTGAAGGGAAAGAGATTTTCCAGCGCTGAGGGTGTTCACACAGCGGCTCTCGAATGGCAGCGTGACCGAGGAGCGGGTTTCTATCATCGACGAACTGAACTACTGATACGACGTTCTGAATATTTTTTACGAAGTCCTGGTGGCTCTTGTTGATAAACATTGCAATGTATCTGTGTCACTTTGAAGAGTAGTCTAACGCTCAATGAAATTTACTTGGTCAGTCATAATAATGTGTAACTTACTTTTTGAACACCCTTCATAATTCTAGACGGTACAACGGACAGCAGATGCTATCGAATGCCACTGAGGCACTATAATCTGCTTTTTCTCCGAATGTGTCTCTGTGCGGCAGCTCTTTATGAAAGGAGCGGAAATTGTTTCTCTCCTTAAAACTGCTGGTACATTTCGTAGTATTCATTTTTAAAAAAATGGGTAAATGAAAAGCTGTACTTCTGGCGATATCAAATTGTCCAGAAACAAAACCCCCTTTTGGTATGCCATACATCAATAACATATTTCGGTCCTTCATTCACCATCCACTTTCCTAATGTCTTTCCCGCGTTCGATTCCCGGCGGGGTCAGGTATTTTCTCTGCCTCGTGATGACTGGGTGTTGTGTGATGTCTTTAGGTTAGTTAGGTTTAAGTAGTTCTAAGTTATAGGGGACTGGTGACCATAGATGTTAAGTCCCATAGTGCTCAGAGCCTAATGTCTTATTTCTCATGACACGAAACGCTTATCTCCTCTTAGCAAATACATTAGAGGAATATTGCATGGGGAATACTCACTACAGTAACACAGGACTTCGATGATTTGTAGTGTACCAGCATTTGAGCACACTAAAGTAAAATTAACTCGGTGTTCTCATAATACAAGTGCTGCAATCATATGGGTTCAGTTTAAGTAAAGAAAAGGGCAAGGTTCGAATGATTCGTCGGATACTGGTAAACTGCAGTTTGTCTACGAAACAGTCTGCTTACATACCCCTAGCATGGTTTGTACTGATATATTAAGTGTGTGGGATCTATTCGCGTTGTCCAATAGGGGACATAGATTCCCTGTAAAATAAATAAATAAATAAATATATAAAAATTAAAAAAAAACAGGGTGAATGATCACAGGATTGTCTATGCCGTGGAAATATATGTGAGAATTGCTGAAGAATCTTAACAGCCTGTCGGGGAACGACGTCATATTTCTCGAGGAAACCTATTTGTAAATTCAAGAATTGATTTACAGGAGTGAATCCTCGAATTCTCTACAGCCACTTACGCATCGCTTTCACAGTAATCCTTAATATAAAAATAGAGCTAATAATAGTTTACGCAGAGGCATGGAAGTCATCTCTGTTGTTCCACGCCCCATCTAACAATAGGATGGGGGAAAGCTTGACTATCCGGTACAATAAAACGTAACCTATATGACGTATTTTATTTTGGTTTTTAAACGACAAATATACGCGCAGACATGGTAATAAACAATGTTCAGACCAACATTTGATCTGTTTACTTTGATGCAGAGTGTAGCACATAAAAGCAGCAGCCGAACGATTTACAGATCTGCAGTAAGTGTCAGTACGAATATATTTATGTAAATTGTCAAAAATGACCCAAGCAATTACAAATTCCGCCTATTTCCCTCTGCACTATCATCCTCCTTTCATGGGAAGACTTTGAGGAACTTGGTCGATTTGAATATTGGTGGAACGAACAGTCCAGCAAGTTCTGGACCATAGAGCAGCAAAACGGAACAGCGTTCATGCGCCCGGCTCAGTTTGGACTGCGCCAAAGTTTACCAGACGCTTCAGCCTTATGTGTGAAAATCAAATTGCCAGTTTTTACAAAACAACTCATCACTGAGTCGTTACCCGCGCATATTTATGATATGGACTTGCCGTCAAGCGTCAGCACAGCCGGAGGCTTTGAGAGAGACCACCACTCCGTTTCGCCGAAACGGCCGGAACGGTGACGAAACGCAGCAGACGGCGGCGGCGGCGGCATACAACTCGCCCAGCGGCTCGCTCGCCGGCCTTGAACTGCTTTGCAGCCTGGCTTCGCGAAAGAAAAGAAAAAAAAAAATGGCGCTCTGCGAACTGAGCAAGGACGCCGTTGGTGCTGATACCCGTTGCTAAAATTTAAACAATGCCGCTCTTCTGGCCAAAAGGCCTGGCTATACACCACTCACGAACCAAACCGACCTGTATTTCCCTCTGTGGAAGGCCGAGCAGCTATTCTCTAAACTAGTAGCGGCAAATCCATATTTTAATCCTCTAATTATAGCATCTTAAATCCTTCAAATCCAATAATCTCACTCCGGAACACCACGACACCAGTGCCTCATTCTAGTCCTAAATGTAGACCCACGTAAAATGGATGATTTGATAATCTTGCACCACAGAATCCACTTCAAACATCCGTGAAACATAATTGGTAACAGCCTCACTGCCCTGTAGACTACCTGTTAAATTATTATTATTATTATTATTATTATTATTTGTAACTACGTATGGTGTGACAAGACTGATTCGTCACAGGTTTCACATTCAAACCACTGAGCAATGTGATGCAATAGTTTAAAACACGACAGGACTAATCTGAGTGGGATATGATGAGACGACGTCACGTACTACGTACATTAAAGGAAACATTCCTTAACGAACAGCGACAAGTGGAAGCGGAGTGCAACTTTCCAGCATTACATGTGACACGTCTATCACCGTCTCTGTGCATTTCAACTGGAGGAAAGCCACTGAAAATTTAACAAAAATATGTAAGCAACTCTAAATGGCATTCGAAAAGAGTAGTTTCAGTGGTTAATCTAGTTGTTTAATTGTACGCAGCCTCGCACACAAACACACTGTACCTGCTCCGCTTCACAACGTACTAAGGACAGAAACAGTCGTCTCCGAAACAAAAATCCTACGACACTTCCTTTTGCCATCAATATCAATGGATGTCTGTTATAATGTGATTATGGTTACATACAGAGTGCAATTTAAATATACCGGCATGTCTTTCAGACCTCCTTAGAAGGTGCTCTAATTCGAACTTACAGAAAATTTTGTACGAGACAACGGTGAACCTGTACTAGCACTCAGTTCCGAACTTCAATATTATCTGCGCTGGTGATCAAACTGCAGAACGCTTCTTTTTATACCATATGGCTTAAGTTTAACTGTTTGTGCTGCAATAGACAGACGAGGTTTAGCATTTAATTTATGTCACATGGACTCATTTCCGTATTCATAGAAAGCTCTAACAATCAAATACATCGAGACAACAGTGTAGAACGTTCTCCATGATAAGTATCCTCCTCCTTATATCAACAGAGGATTGTGGAGCCCTAGTGCGAATGTACACTGTGCAGTCACATTAATGCGACCACCTGTCAAAAGCTTGAGTAGTCACATTTTGCTGCAAGGAGCACTGCAAGATATGCAGGAAGAGAGTCAATGAGGTTCTGGAAGGTACCCACAGGGATGTGGAGCCATGCAGACTCGAGAGTCGCGGCCAGCAGCGTTACGTTTTTCGGTTGAGGGTTCATGGAGCGAACAGCCCAATAGAGATAGTCCCGCAAATTCTCGATTGCTTTTAAATTCGGGGAGATTGCTTGCCAAGGGAGTACGGTCAACTCATTCACGTGCTCTTCGAACCACGCACGTACACTACGAGCTGCATGACACGGGCACTGACCTGCTGGTGGATGCCATCGTGCCGAGGAAAAACAAACTGCGTGTTGGAATGGACATGGTCCCCAATGATAGATGCAGTGGGCTTCCAGAAAGACGAGATCACCCAGAGAATGCCACAAGAACATTCCCCAGACCATAACACTCCCACCTCGAGCCTGCGCAATTCTCAGAATTGATGTAAGGAGTTTGCTTTCAGACGTTTCACGCCGTACACTCCAACCGCCACCTGTCCGATAATGCATAACACGTGATTCATCTGAAAAGGCCACCTGTCGCCACTCAGTGTACGTCCATTTGCATTCGCCCTCAATGAACAGCTGTCATCATGGTGAAAGGGGGGACGGGGGTGAACCAGGCGCCTGCTGCGAAGGCCCACATGCAATAAAGGCCGCTGAACGGTCGTTGAAGTGGCACTGCTGGTATCCCCTCAGTTAATCAGTTTGCTCACCAGCTGCACAACCACCCGAACCGTACGTATCTCCCCAGTCGTCGTTCACCTCTGCCATGTATGACCCTTGGTGCACCACTGCTGCCTCGGCATCGGTTGTCGACAGCGCCGTTTTGCCATGCACGGTATACACAGAGGTGTGAGATACCTCCTAATATCGTCACGGACATCCTTTTGCCCGGCGTAATGCAGCTACACGACGTAGCATGGACTCAAAAGTCGTTGGAAGTCCCCTGCATAAATAATGAGTCATGCTGCCCCTATAGCCGTTCGCAACCACGAAAATGTTGCCGCTGCAGGATTTTGTGCACGTACTGACTTCTCGATTATGCTCCATAAATGTTCGATGGCTTTCATGTCGGGTCATCTCGGTGGCCAAACCATTAATTCGAATTTCCCAGAATATTTTTCAAACAATCGCGAAAAATTGTGGCCCGCTGACAGGCGCATTGTCATCCATCGTTGTTTGGGAACGTGAAGTACATGAATAGCTGCAAATGATCTCCAAGTAGCAGAACAGGCCAGAGCACCCAGTCCATTCCATGTAAACATAGCCCACACCATTATGGCGCCACCACCAGCTTGCACTGTGCATTGTTGACAACTTGGGTCCATGGCTTCGTGGGGTCTGCACCACATTCGATCCTTGACAACAGCTCTTATCAACCGAAATCTGAGCTCATCTGAGCATCCCACGGTTTTCCAGTCAACCGGCATGGCCACGAGCCCAGGAAAGGCGCTGCAAGGGGCGATGTGCTGTTAGCAAAGGCCCTTGCGTTGGCTGTCTGCAGCCATAGCCCATTAACGCCACATTTCGCCGTACTGTCCTAACGGATACGATCGTCGTACATTCCACACTGATTTGTGCGGTTATTTCACGCAATGTTGCTTTTCTGTTGGCACAGAGTACTCAACGCAACGACTGTAATTTGGTATTCTCAGCACACTCTTGACACTGTGGATCTCACAATTTTGAATTTCATAACGATTTCCGAAACTGAATGTCCCATGTGTCTAGCTCGAACAACTATGCCGCGTTCAATGTCCGTTAATTCCCTTTGTACGGCCATAATCACGTTGTAAACCTTTTCACATGAATCAAATATGTGCAAATGACTGCTCCCTCAATGATCTGCCGTTTCATACCTTATGTACGCGATACTAGCGCCATCTGTGTGTGTGTGCACACGGTATCCCACGACTTTTGTCACCTCAGTATACTTTAAACACGGCGGCATGCGAAGTCTTTACAAAATTAGCGGTTTCGGAAATATTTCCACTGTTGGTCCGAAAGCCAATCGTCATGCTCTTTTGGACGTCAGATAAATCACTTCGTATTCGGATTACGACAACAACTGCACTATTTTCCACTTTCCCCCGACACAATTTTTATACCCTTCACTGCTAGTGCTGCCACCTGCCGTCTCTGTTATTGAACGTTGACGTCGGAACATAGGCGGTGGTCACATTAACGTGACTGGACCGTGTATATTTATACGCTAAATATGGTCATATCAAGTTTCTCATTTCGTACGAATGACCAAACACGTCGGTTTGAACAAATTTATATCAGGATGAAGGTACGTGAATTATTTTTGTGCTTCATTCCTTATTTACGACTTATTCGCAACGTATTATTTCTCAGTTTTATTCATTTCATCTTTCTTTGTTTCCAGTCTGCACATGTACACTATCTGATCAAAAGAATCCGAGCACCTATTAGAGGACATTAATACGGCGCGTGTACACTTTCGCCTTTATGATGGCTTCATCTCTGCTGGGGACACTTTCAGCGAGGTATCTGAATGTCTGAGGAGGGGTGGCAGCCCATTGTTCCTCAAGAGCCGAAATCAGATATGATAGTGATGTTGGGCGTCGGTGTCCGGAGCGAAGTCGACTTTTTAACTCATCCCGAAGGCGTTCTATTCGGTTTAGGTCGGGACTCTTGGCAGGGCAGTACATTACGGGAATTTGATTGTCCACAAACTATTGCCTCACACAGCCTGCTTTGTGACAGGATGAATTGCACGCTGATACGATCAGTAGCCACCTTCGAACAGTTCCTCTACTGTATGTAGTACAAAATGGTGTAAAATGTGTTAATATCCTACTGCATTTCGCGTTAACTACGAAAAATATCACCCTTCCGTAACATAACCTCCTCAGTAGTTCACTGCTGGCACTATACATAATGGCAAGAAACGAATTTTTATATGTACCTTCCGCAATGCCCTATGGTTATCATCAACGGGAACATAAAGTCCGCTTGCTCTTGGTTCAGCTGTGGTGGATCCTTGCAGTTTCCACGTCACTATCACACCACCAACAGTCGAATTGGGCAGCTTTCAAGGGCTGAAACGTCCCTGATGGATTTTTCATTCAGGTGACATCCAGTGACTCGTCCATGTTCTAAGTCTCTGAGCTCTCCTGCCCGCCCTATTCTGGCGCAACTGCATCTCTGCTGACGACACAACACCCCCAGCTGCGGTTTGTACTGGCGCGAACACATGTTGTCAAAAGTGTTTCGAGAACACCGCAGAGGTTTCGCTGGGAAGCCCTTACACATCCTCCATACAGTCCCGATCTCTCCCGATGCAGTTTCCATATTTTTGGACCCCCGAAGAAAGATATTCGTGGCGGTCGATTTGCTTCGAACGAAGTGTGTACGCTTTGGTACAATCATGGTCACGTAGGCAACAGAAAATATTTTTCCATGAAGGCGACGACTGTCTTGCCACGCAGCACAAGGAAACAAGGAAATTACTGAAAGGGCTATGTAGTCTGCGGCTGACAAGTCACTACCTCAAAATTTCCATTCTGATGAATTGGGATTTGGAAAACTCACAGAATTCACTACCATACATGACTACACAACTTAAATGTCGACTTATATTACTGATGACTGAACTTTGAATCTTAAGTCAGCACCCACAATTTTACGTCTCTGAGTTCCCTAAACCACGTCAGCTAAAATATAAGGTGGTACACTATCAAAAAATAATGCTTCAAAACGTTCTTGACTTTCTGGCTTTGTTCTGTGATATTTATATATTCTCTGGTGCAAATAGATGTTTCTGACGCTATCTGGTCATTGCAAATTTTGTACCTCTGATGAGACATTTTGGTAGTTTATTTACTAACTTACGTCCTTACTCACTCTGACAACAATCAGTTACAACCAACGCGAATGAGATACGAAGAATCTGGGAAAGTACAAAAAGTATTCATGCAGGAAAAACATGTCCTTATCTTGCGGCGATGATCTGTCTGCATCATTTTATTAGCCACAGAAAAATGAAAGTAGGAGCAATAAATAAGCAAGCTGTTTTGATCAAGAGATGCCGTAGCTGTGCGCACTGTGATAACCGTAGCGGTGGAATGGGGCGGTTGCAGGGCGAGGTTGCTAGAGCCAGACTCACTGCGGTACTGACCAACAAAAGCAGAACTTTGACGGATGCTCTACTGATGTTAGATGAGCTTGAAGCTATTCGAGGCAATTTGATGGTGATAAAATGAAGTGTAGTGTTTCCCAATCTACTTTCAACATTACAAACAAAACGTATTAGGGAAGTTCTCCTATTATGATACTATTTCTGCCATACAAACTTTTTAACAATATTATGCCCTTCTTAACAATATGGAATCAGTCAGAAATTCCTCAAATTATGCTAGTTCTTTTCCTGAGAACAGAAATGTACCCGTTCCTTTACCGCAGCAACGAAGTTGAGCGAGTGGGACAGGATTTTTTCGGCCGAAGAAATAGGTCGTTTATTGCGGAACTAACTACTGAAATAATTTGTAAATGACTGGCAAATCTCGCTTGCTCACTGTGAGAAGCTGTAGAATTGCTTAACTCGTTGAGGAAAAGGTACGGATTGTGCATTAGTGTACGGTACATTCTGGTACTTAACAACTACTTGCGTTATAATGTTAAATTACCGATCAAGGATATTGTTCGAAACAGTGGGCGATATAAAGCAATTACGGCTGTTGTTTTACGCATATTAAGAGCGGCTCGAGATGCCATCGCCACGAGGACGGAATTTCCTTGTCCTGGAACTCAATAGGAGCCATTTGGAAGAATTCTACACGAGAAAAATTCATTTGTGTGTAAGTTGTGTGCCTATCATTTGCCTACATTGTATATTATTCGGGGTGGACTTTCTCTAACCCGAGCTCGCATGCGGGAAGCTTCTCAGTGCAGCCGGCCGCGGTGGCCGTGCGGTTCTAGGCGCTACAGTCCGGAACCGCGGGACTGCTACGGTCGCAGGTTCGAATCCTGTCTCGGGCATGGATGTGTGTGGTTTCCTTAGGTTAGTTAGGTTTAAGTAGTTCCAAGTTCTAGGGGACTGATGACCTAAGATGTTAAGTCCCATAGTGCTCAGGGCCATTTGAACCATTTTTTTCTCAGTGCATCTCGGATGCTTCTGTAAATGTTTCTGAGCTGGACTAACTCTCAGAAGATTTCACACTGTAGCAGTGTTGGAAAAGTATGTGACATGGCGCCTATCGGGAATCAGCACGGTGTACAGATGTGAATTGGCAGAAGTTGTGCAGAACCATCATGAACGTTATTCAGTGGGGAAAAGACAGTCTGTAATCATTGCACGAATTGCTTCAAAATACTGCTGTTAAATAATTTTCTAGTTTTTTTCTGGACTGTTGCCATTGGAGAGTTTGTCGTGGACCCTCATGATCGACAGTAACTTCTGCCACACGATTCAACACCATAAAATTTTACTGCGCGAATGATTCTTTCCAGTTCTCTGGGGATCGCACGACTAACTTCCTCAAAGTTTCAATCCATGGCGATAAATCTCTTTCAATCACATAACGCCTGCTGTGAAACTTCTTCCTGTGCTTCAGATTTCCAGGTATCGCATCCTGCAGTACTGGACATTAAATGCACGTCTGCAAGTTCCTGTAAAGAATAATGTTCCATCCCCGACAATCATCATGAATTGTGAAAAGTGCTTGCGTTCATTTTGGACATCTCACAGACGTTCATGTTTTATTTATAAAGCTAATTCCTCCAAACACAGATGCAGCAGGTAGGTGTTTGTTACGGAACTAAAATCATCTATTAACTTCTTGTAATATAAGTTTGCAGCTTGTAAGAATTGTTTACAGAGCGTAATTTTCACTTTATGACTGTAAAATCTTTTATTATTCTATTTTACTTCCAACATTAGGCCACTGCCTAGCAGATATAAACGTACAAGTAACGAATCAGGAAATTATAATGGGAAGACAATAATATGATGACGATGTTTGGAGCTTATGGGCGATCAACGGCGAGGTCATGAGCGCCCCTACATGTAATAAAACAAACGAATGTGGCTAAAACCGCGAAAATTGTTCCACATTCATGCACTCGAATGGAGCACACGATCACTCTATCTTACATGATCTAAAACAACGGAGAAAGAGTAAAAGAACCTATACATAAGATTAAAACAAAAGTAAAACTACAACGGAGCTAAAAGAAAGGCACAGTCAGATGTGACTGGCTGACCGCTTACAGAAAACATGAGTCGGCCAGCACCCTGTTAACACATTAAAACCATGACTTTAATAGCTTGGGAAAATTTTAGAAAATTCACAAAACCTTAAAACTCGAACCACATTCGTTTGAACATTACTTAAAAGAGAGGGCAGATTCGGAGGCAATTCCTCCGCGGCCCGCTGATCGAAAAATAAAACACAGTGCACAGTTATCCGTACGCCACAAGCACCACACATTGGAGGGTCCTCACGCCGGAGCAAGAACGGCTTTATTAGACGGAGCTTACTGTCTGTCACTTTCAGCCACTCGTCCTCCCACCAACGCAAGACATTGGAGCTAAAGGGCGGGGCTATAAAATGCAGGGGGATGGCACTCTGAAATACATGAGGATCACGACACACCTCCTCGGGTGCCTAGATCCGCCTTTTCGTTCCCCGCAAGTCCCATGTGCCCTGGCACCTAGCAAAAAAACACCTCCTTCCCCAGTCGTTGTAGTTGGAGGCGGGTATCCTGGATATTCTGGACTACTTCATCTGCTGGATACAGACGTTTGAGAGAGTGCAGGGCACTCAGAGAATCGGAACATACAATAAATTTAGCACTGAAAGAATGTCTCATCTGCTCATCTACCCGCAAGATCGCATATAACTTTGCATCAAAGACGACAAATTCTTGAGGTAGTAGAACGTTGAGGACATGATCCTGGAACATGAAAGAGCAACCAAATGAGAGGCCCACTGTTTAGACCCATCCGTAAAGACAGCTACATAGTTGCGGTGCTGATATAAAATGTACGAAAAGAACGCATTAAAAAACAGAAGCAGGAGTGTAGTCTCTTCTGTAATGCACCAAATCCAAATTATCCTGGGCCTCTGCTGTAACCAGAGCGGCAGACGGATAAAACCCTCGAGTTGCAGCCGTACTTGATTCACACCGAATGACTCCAGCACACAACGCACACTGATCCCAAACGGCACTGTGGCTCGTGGACGGTTGGAGAAAAGGCGTTGCAGAGGCGAACGGGCAACAAACTGGTATGCGGGTGGAGGAGGAGCTGCCAGGAACTTACATGCCTGACGCATCAAATGGTTCAAATGGCTCTAAGCACTATGGGACTTAACATTTGAGGTCATCAGTCCCTTACACTTAGAACTACTTAAACCTAACTAACCTAAGGACTTCACATACATCCATGCCCGAGGCAGGATTCGAACCTGCGACCGTAGCAGCAGCGCGGTTCCGGACTGAAGCGCCTAGAACCGCTCGGCCACAGCGGCCGGCCCTGACGCATGACGAGGAGCTGCTGCCGGATGATGATTGGCGGTTCACCAGCCTCAACACAGAGACGGGTCCTATAAGCACCTGTGCCAGCTGAACCCGCCCATGCTGGACAGGGTCATTGATCTTCAAACAAGAAAGCCCAGCCGATCCACACACTGTGACTCACAGTCCAGCCGGGAACGTACGAAAGCCCAATAAAACTAGAACAGACACGCCCTTTCCGCTCCTCAAGACTGGTAGCTAAGGCAGTTCACGATATTTGCCACCTTGAGAGATCTGGCCTTCATAGCTCTTAGATGTGGTAACGACGATAATTTATAGTAAAAAATGAGGTCCAGAAACCTTATCGCGTCTATAAAATGTAGGATGGTGTTCCTCATATGCAGGTCAGGTAAATTAAAAATAATACGAGAATGATTAAAACGAACACACACTTATCTGCAGAAAACTGAAATCCCGTCTTTGGAGCCCACTCCTCTAACCTCCGCGATGTAAGTTGTAACTGACGGCTCACTGTTGCAACAATGGAGGAGGAGAAGAAAACAGCAAAATCGTCCACATATAAGGAGCCCTCTATAGGACTCCTTATCATAGACGCGATACTGTTTACGGCTACGGTAAAGATGATGATAATGAAGTCCCATACTCCTGGACAGAGCGTAGGGGACGATGCGGGAGACCCGCACCGCTGTAGTAGGCACGGTCCTAGCGGAGGTGGTTTGGCACTGCCTTCCTCCGACCGTAATGGGGATGAATGATGATGATGAATGATGATGATGATGATGACGACACAACAACACCCAGTCATATCGAGGCAGGTGAAAATCCCTGACCCCGCCCGAAATCGAACCCGGGACCCCATGCTCGGAAAGCGAGAACGCTACCGCGAGACCACACGAACTGCGGACTATTCGCGCCGGGGTCTTGCCTATACACCTCGTTAAAGTGATACTCCTGTAATTACTCGGAGATGTGCGGTCTTTTCATGGTTTGACGACAGATCTCAAAACTGCCTCTCTCCACAAGTTGGGGTAGTTGCGTACCTGCCGTATAAGATTAAAACATTCGTGGAGGATTTCCTTTGAGGCCGCTGACAAATTACGAAGCATGCAGTGCCAGATTTGGTTGTGACTGGGTGTAGTGTCATGAGCCTCGGGCTGTGCCGATTCCAGCTCCCACATGGAGAGAGGGGAGTTGCCAGACCCGAAACTGTCGGATCTTACGTCCAACTTGCCCCTATCTATAGTCGCACGGTATCGACGAAACGCTGGATCCTGGCTTGCATTGGCAGTAGGTTTTGTAAAATTCTCTGCCAGCATCTGTGTGATATCTCAAAGTGTTATTTGGAGACATCCCTGTTACAGTACTATTGTTATTTGTAAACGACTGTTTTTACCTGAAATCCGCCGAAAGGCTTCCCATACTTTCGAGAGCAAGTAAGAAGGTTTATAGAGTCCAGGAACGCTTGCCATGACCTTTTCTTGCACTCCGTAAAGATGCGTCGAGCCTTAACACATGCGACTCGAAAGGCTCTGAGGTGGTCTGCTATAGGATGGGCTTTGAATCGTCGAAGAGCTGCACGCCTGTCACGGATTGCTGAACGCTCATCTGTCCACCTAGGTACAGGTCACCTCCAAAGATGACCTGAGGACTTGGGGATGCTTAAGTCAGCGTCATGATGGATCACTCAGGTGATGTGGTCCACCCATTCCTGAACATTGTTGCGATGTTCAAACACAGGCAGCTGGCTGAATGATATCCAGTTAGCACTGATGACAATCCGTTTTGGTGGGTTCTGTTGAAGCAATCCTCCATCTAATAGGTTAAGAAAGAGTGGGAAGCTGTCACTGGAATGAAGGTCATCAATGACTTCCTACTGAAAAGAGTCTTCACGGGCTGGAGAGCAGAAAGAGAGGTCGTTAGCTGAGGATGACCCACTAGCAACACAGAAATTTGTGGGAGTACAAGTGTTTAGGATGAACAGTTCTTGGGATGTCATGAGGCCCTCAAAAATTCAACCCTGAGGACAAGTGGAGGTCGAACCTCACAAGACATGGTGAGAATTTAAGTCTCCCAAGAGGAAAAATGGTCGGAGGCATTGTTCCATAAGATCTGTGAGAGCCTCAGTGTCTACTGCATCAGATGGAGGTAAATACAGCGAGCAAACTGTGATCCTCTGACCCATGTAAATTTCAACTGCAACTGCTTGCAGGTCAGCTGCCATGAGGAGAGCATATGAGTCGTGTGCGTTATTTACAAACAAAGCAACACCTCCCTTGGCCATTTCCCCAGTCAGGTCAGCCTTGTGATTGACCATATATCCCTGTAAGACAGGGGTGTCACACTCTTTAAAATGCATTTCCTGCATACAGATGCACACTGGGCGTTCCTGTGTGAGGAGCTTGAGTTCCTCCAGGTGTGTCCTGAATCCATTAACGTTCCACTGAAAGATGGGAGACATTTATCATGGGGGTTGCACTTTCACTGTATCTTTCTGTCTGGGACGGGAGCCTACAATATGAGGAGACTCTGCTTTGGGGCGAGATGATTGCCCCAGTCAGACATAGAGTTCCATTAGCTCTAATGAAGAACCAGGAGATACATCAGAGGGGATGAGTTTTGTCTGAAGTCTTCAGTGGAGGTAAGGGCTCAGAAATGACTGCAACATAACAAGGGCACTGGCAGAGGCAGGTACTAGTGACGCCGGCACTGGCAACCTCCGGTTGTGTAGCAGCATCAGTTTTAGGGACTGGCTATTTTAGGAACAGACGCAAAGGAGGTAGCGAACATCGGGCGCTGTACAGTGCTATAATTCTTTCTGGCTTTGTTTTCTTCAACAAAGACAATGCAGTCCCTACTCCAAAGGGGGAGATCCCTAGAGCAGTTGACACAGTTCTCAGGACATGGAAACCCAGCTCCATCATGGGCTGTCTTCCCACATTCGCCACAAGTGACTTTTCCCTAACACCCGACAGTAGAGTGTCCAAAGTGCCGGCACTTAAAATTGCGCATTGGGTTTGAGAAATAAGGCGCACACTAAGGCGAAGGAAGCCAGGCCTAACGTGGTCTGGAAGTTTAGTGCTGCTGAAACTCAGTATAAACGAGTCTGAATTCACAAGCTGGCCATCCATCATTTTCATAATTTTCTACACTTCACGTCATGTCTTCCCGGGATAATTCGGGTTTCAGTTCTTCTCGGGGAATGTCAATCATATCTTTTCATGTCACAACACATTTGCTGTAGTTCAAGGTGTTGTGCAGTTCAGTTTCAATTGCATACTACCCAAGGCATTGTGCTTTTTAAAGGTTCTTCACTTATTGGTAACTCGACGTTTCGACCAACAGTGTCCCATTTCGCAAGCGCCTGACAGATTTTAATGTTCCAGCAGTGCCATCGAATTCTTTTTGTACATAAAATAGTGAAATTTTGTCGAAAAGCCTTCTTTTCTTTCAACTATTAATTACACATTGTGATAAAGAGAGGATGTGTTGTTGGTTCAGCGTAACGCGTAACGTCACTGACCTGCATTGAGTTGTTTGTTGGGGCGGTGGTTCGCGTCTTCACACTTTGAAATTTTTTTCCAAACATTCGCGTTTTATTAGGTTCTGCTACTTTATTATTATTATTATTATTATTATTATTATTATTATTATTATTGAGGGGTGACTTCGATCGATTGACTTAATCCACTGGACAGCTTGAGCTACTTGTATAAATATATATTGCTCCTGTTTCTTTTACACTTCGTAATTCACATGTTGCAAAGATTCTGCTGCTGGGCAGGAACAGTGATCAAGTAAGACTGACCTTGGGGTTTTACTAAAACGTAGGAATGACGAAATAACGTTTATCTTATGCGGAGAAGTATTCCTAATTTGTACCGCACTATTTGTAATGTCACTTTTATAAGCCTGTGTCCTTATTGATTGAACATGGTATTTTCCTTTTCGTGGACGACGGAGGAAATGTGCGTTTTAATGGAGCTAACGTGGGAATTTTACGCGCGCCCGTTGAGTAAACAGTGTGATAACGAACTAGAAACATCCCTCAATTGCCGCTGGAGTGCGTTGCGATTGCGTACACCATGTTGGGGCTCACCTACCGTATGCACAAGTCGCATCGTTCCTGAGTGTTCAGCAGCACGTTGAACTTGGCACGCTCAACGTTAACGTTCGACAGCACGGTCCGTGTGCCGACGGCGTAAGGTAGGCCTGCGCTGCGAGAATGAGGCTTTATTTCCCACTGACCCAACTTACGACCTAGATGCAGGTTCACCTACGAATGCTGTATATGGAATTACGACACCGACTAGAATCTATCATATCACAAATGGATTAGGAAAACTATTTCACATTTGTGTGTCCTCCCAAATTTCCGTGAGCTGAAACAGAGAAATCAACTCTTCATTCTTCAAAAATAAAGAGGTATTACATGCTGCAAAAAGCAACTACTCTATTAAATATATATGCTTTTTTTGCAGTATGTTGTTGTGTGTTTCTTAGAGGTAAAATGCATGTTGTCGGGCAACTATTTTTGCCTACATTGCTCTAAATTACATCATATAGGATACGTTCGTTGAACGAAAAATTTTAATAAAAATTATTTGGTGACGCCTGTGCACCAAAAATAAATATTCTTCTTAACGAAAAGCCATTTCATGCTGATCGTAAGCGCATAATGACAGTGTTACCAGCTATGTGCAATACACGCTGTCAAATTATTTGACATTGCAGTGCAATTTCGCAAACATGTAAATAAAAGAAACAACTTACTAACAATGATTTGCTAACCATCCACATCACATTACATAAATTTTGTCTTTAAAAAAATTTATCCTTTAATCAAGCATTTGTTCAAACTGTTGACACTGACTAAAAGGCCCATTTGCAATCGCTGTTAGAAAGATCGATGAACAAATGTAATTGCAGTGAATGATATGGTACAACATGTACTGGAGGTTCGATGACTCATATCGTCTGGCGTAGTTGGGGCTTCGTCATAGGCTGCATTTTTGTGCGTTCCCCTAAGAAAGAAACCGAGAGGAGTCAAATCGCGGGGACCTCAAGCCATTTGACAACAGAATTTCGTCCTATTCAAAATCCAGGGAAGTTCTCATTCAGTATTTGCGTTGCAACATAGGACAAGTGAGCTGGACAACCGTCGTGTTGCAGCCACAAACACTGTCGAATACCCAGTGGTACCTATTCTAGAAAAACCGGCAGAATGTTCGTGAGACAGTGTGCTTACGAATGTCCATTTAGAACGCCCGAGATGAAGTAAGTCCAACAGTGTAATTTCCTATGATGCCGCAGTATATGTTTACGCGCACGGCCATTGCTGCTGCACCTGACGAAGCCAGTGCGGATTTTCGGCTGTCCAGTAGCGCAAATTACGTGAATTTACATTAGCGTGGTTAGTAAACGTTGCTTCATCGGTAAAAAGCACACGCTTGAAAAACATAGGGGGGTGTCTCTCAGTTGCTGAAGGGCAAACCGACAAACTTCTGTAGGAAGTCGAAATCACGGTCGTCGAACGCCTGATGTAGTGACAGACGATAGTGATGGAAATTCTGTCGATGCAGGATGCGAATGACGCTCGTCTGGCTGATTCCACATTCCCTGCAATATGTCTCGTACCACTGCGCGAATTCATTAGCGTCGTGGCCAGGACAGCTTCTTCGTGTTCTGTCAGTTGCAGTACTCTTTCTTGTCCTCTTTTTTGACGGTCAAGTGGCCTGTCCGCACTAGCGTCTTAATTCGTGTAACCGGCTGGTGCGTCAGATATTGGCGATCCAGATAAATAGCCCTATACCGCTGTATTGTTTTTGCGGCATTTCTTTTACATTCACCATATAAAAGTAGCATATCCAACTTCCTCTCATTGGTGTACATGTCTGCACGCAACGAATTTGAAGCAGAAATGTGCAGCATGCAATGCAGACAAGTAAATTTGTAGACATTCTAACACAGCGTAGCACGAGAGATCTGCCTGGCGGTGTTTGCACCGCTAATGGCCATTATGGCCACCACGCTCTCTAATACTAAGACATTTCTCGAATTTTTAAGACAGATTTCAATGTCAACATTAACATGCGATGTATCGCTGTAATTGTCTTCTCAAAAGCTAACGAATGCAGTTATAAGAGTATATGGTGCACTTAAAAACATACTTGTTTCAATATCTCCGTTGATACGAGCACTAAAACATTAACCACATAAAAAATACGTGCCCCTTGACGCTCTAACATTTGCCAAAAACCGCGTTTCGATATGTGTAACGTTCACGAAATGAAAGGAGCGTTAAGTCTTACGTAACTCACCCTGTACATAGAGCAGAGAAGAAATTAGTTTGTTAGTTACAGCTTATATGTTTATATCTGTATTGGGTTTAATTCATTTAGAATGTGTGTATAAATTCAAGTCGCCTCCTGTCGCCCATCTGTGTTCGCACGCTAATCTCAGGAATTGCTGCAGGAATTCGGATTCTGTTTTCACTAACAAACTGATGCCCGAGGAAGGGTTTTGTACATAATTTATAAATATTTCGTACAGGTTATCTAATTATGATCAATTAAAGTTAAGTTGTGAAAGCTATTCCAATGCCACCTACGTAAAAGCCGCCATAATCGAGTGAGAAAAAGTGACTTAAGACAGCAGATAGCGTGACCGCTTTCGCAATTAGCGTAATGGTCCAGTAGTGTAGATTTGATTTTTTTTTTTTAGGATTAAACTTATTTAGATAAGTACATAGCTAAATGAAAAAAATTAAAAAGGAGTCTCTAGAACAGAAAGAGAGCGTAGAATAGAGAAGTGATAAGCGTCACGCAATGAAAAAGGTCAAGAAAAAGACAAAACGTGGTAGAGGGTTTGGCTGGAATCCGAATGATTGTAGGATAGATTCCCAACTGATTCACTACTTTTCACTCTACTGTTTAACCTAGTATTCGCCTCTCAATGATGTGGGGATCCGACAGAAACGAAACGTGGCTCGGATTGCACGTTACAATGCAGCTCCCCTTTACCCGGTTGGATAACTGATTAGGACGTGCGAGTCGCCTCCTCAATGACGTTCAGTTGATTACAATAGTTGTAGAACAACTGCACAGCGAGAAAACATGCTCGTAAAATGCAATGTGGGATGCGGCTTTCCGAGTACTTCGCTTACAAAAAGAAAGTTTTGCAGCAGCGCAACAGATGACTCAACTTCCAGCTTTCTGCTTCCCTTACGTCAAGCACAGGCGCGAACGCGAGTCTCTGCTAGGTGGGGCGAAAGATCTTATTTGTTTGGACATTTTCAAATTACACAAAAGACTGATAAACGACTGTCCACTGGCGAGAAAGAGATTTAGACCTTTTGCAAATCATTAAGACAATGACACAATCTTCTTGAATGGAATTCATAAATTTGTTGCGGATCACTACACAATATTTCGAAGTACAGTCAGGCAGCACTAGTCGGCCGCGACACAAGCAGCAACAGGGAAGTAACCGATTTTGTGACTTTCACGAGTTCCAGACATGGAACGGGTCCTCCCGGATGCCATGAAGGGTACAGGATGCAGCCAACTGCAAGTGGTTGACCGCATCGGTACCAATGATGTGTGTCACTTCGGATCAGAAGACATTCTCTCTGGTTTCGAGCGGCTAACAGAAGTAGTAAAGGCTGCCAGTCTTGCTTGCAAGATGAAAGCAGCGCTGACCATTTGCAACATAGTCGACAGGACAGATTGCGGACCTCTGGTACAGAGCCGAGTGGAGGGTCTGAATCAGAGGCTCAGACGGTTCGGCGACCGTGTAGGCTGCAAATTCCACGACCTGCCCCAGAGGGTGGTTGGGTTTCGAGTTTCGCTGAATAGGTCAGGTGTCCACTATATGCAGGAGGCGGCTACACGGGTAGCAGGGGCTGTGTGGCGTGGACTGGGCGGTATTTTTCGGGCTTCAGTCACAAAGAGTGCAAGCCGAACACAGGAAGAACGTAGATACAGGAACCATCGGTATAACAGTTGTAAATTGTCGTAGCTATGTAGGGAAAGTACCAGAGCTCCAAGCGCTAATAGAAAGCACTGATGCTCAAATCGTTACAGGCACTGAAAGCTGGCTAAAGCCGGAAATAAGCTCAGCCGAAATTTTTGCGAAGAACCTAACGGTGTTCCGAAAGGGTAGGCTAAACACAGTTGGCGGTGGCGTGTTTGTTGCTACAAGTAGTAGTTTATCTTATCGTGAAATTAAAATAGATAGTTCCTGTGAGTTAGTACGGGCAGGGGTCATCGTTGGCAACCGGAATAAAATAATAATTGGATCCTTTTACCGACCTCTCAGTTCAGATGATACAGTTGCTTAAAGGTTCAAAGAAAACTTGAGTTTGATTTCAAACACTTACTCGACTCATACGATTCTAGCTGGTGGCGACTTTAATTTATCCTCGATATGTTTGGGAAAATACACGTTTCATTCCGGAGGTATGCAAAAAACCTAATCCGAAATCGTGCTAAACGCATCCTACGAAACATATTTCGAGTAGTTAGTTCATGAGCCCACGCGAATAGTAAACGGTTGTGAAAACGCACTTGACCTCTTAGCAACAAATAATCCTGAGTTAATAACGAGCATCAAAACGGATACAGGGATTAGTGAACACAGGGTTGTCGTAGCGAGATTGAATATCTTAATCCCCAAATCTTCCAAAAATAAACGAAAAATAATCTTTTCAAAAAAATAGATAAAAATTCACTTGACGCCTTCCTGAAAGACAATCTCCACTTCCTCAAAATTAATGCTATAAGTGTAGACCAGATCTGGCTTCAATTCAGAGAAATAGTATCGGCAGCAATTGGAAGATTTATACCAAATAAATACATTAACGACGGAGCTGATCCTCCTTGGTACACAAAACGGGTCAGAAAACAACAAAACAAACATGCCAAATTTAAACAGACGCAAAATCCCCAAGACTGGGGATCTCCTTCAGAAGCTCGAAATTTAACGCGGACTTCAATGAAAGATGTTCACAATCAATGCCTTCACAAAAGAAAGCGAAGTAAATATTCCAGAATTCGAATCGAGAACAGCTGCCAACATGGGTAACGTAGAAGTAAATATCCTCGGAGTAATGAAGCAACTTAAATCACTTGATAAAAGCAAGTCTTCTGGTCCAGACTCCATACCAGTCAGGTTCCTTTCACACTAAGCTGATGCATTTGCTCCATGCTTGACAATCATATACAATCGTTTGTTCGACGAAAGATCCGTACCCAAAGACTGGAAAGTTGCACAGATCACAGCAATATTCTAGAAAGGTAGTAGGAGTAATCCACTTAATTACAAGCCCATATCATTAACGTCGATTTATAGCAGGATTCTGGAACATATGTGTTGGAACATTACGAATTACCTCGAAGAAAACGGTCTACTGACACACAGTGAGTATGGGTTTAGAAAACATCCATCTTGTGAAACACAACTAGCTTTTTACTCGCATGTACTGTTTAGTGCTATTGACAAGGGATTTCAGATTGATTCCGTATTTCTGGATTTCCAGAAGGCTTTTGACACCGTATCACACAAGCGGCTTATAGTGAAATTGCGTGCTTCAGGAATATCGTCTGTTATGTGACTGGATTTACGACTCCCTGTCAGAGAGATCACAGTTAGTAGTAACTGATGGAAAGTCTTAGAGTAAAACAGTAGTAGTTTCTGGTGTTCCACATGGTAGTGTTATAGGCCCTTTGCTGTTCCTTATCTACAAAAACGATTTGAGAGACAATCTGAATAACCTTCTTACAAAATGACGAAAAGTGTGAGCTCGTCCACGTGAATGCTAAAAGAAATCCGTTTTACCTCGGTTACACGATAAATCAGTCAAATATAAAGCCCGTAAATTCAACTAAATACCTAGAAATTACAATTACGAACAACCTAAGTTGGAAGCAACACATAGGAAACGTTGTGGGGAGACTAACCAAAGACGGCGTTTTACTGGTATGACACTTAGAAAATGTAACAGATCTACTAAGGAGGCTGCCTACACTACGCTTGTCAGTCCTCTTTTAGAATACCTCTGCGCGGCGTGGGATTCTTACCAGACTGGACTGACGGAAATCATCGTAAAAGTTCAAAGAAGGGCCGCACGTTTTGTACTATCGCGAAATATGGGATAGTGTGTCACTGAAATGATAAAGGATTTGGGCTGGACACCATTACAAGAAAGGCGCCTTTGGTTGCGACGGAATCTTCTCACGACATTCCAGTCACCAACTTTCTCCCCCGAATGCGAAAATATTTTGTTGACACCGACCTACATACGGAGAAACGATCACCACGATAAAATAAGAGCAATCAGAGCTCGTACGGAAAGACATGGGTGGTCGTTCTTTCCGCGCGCAATACGAGATTGGAATAATAGAGAACTGTGAAGGTGGTTGGATGAACCCTCTGCTAGGCACTTAAATGTGATTTGCAGAGTATCTACAGCCGGTTGACACACACATTTGGAAATATGACATTATTTCATACTGCCAAATTTTGTTTCTCCCAGATTACCGGTCACAATTTGCGCTCATAATTTACTGCAAATTCTTCGAACAACGAGCAAGGAGTTACTTAACTCTGAAGCCTCATAATAAATATGACCAATAAGGAAAATATGACCACATCGTGTTCAAGCTGCGATGTGAGACTTATAAATTTAAATACTCAAATAGTTTCCCTGTAATCGTTTGAGAACAATTACATAGCGGAGAAGATGCGAATCCAAAATACGTTGTGTTCTATTGTTTATGCTTCGAGTAAAATGTTCTCCGAAAAGGTATTTTAGCATCTTCGCTTCGATTACGTACAGTATGTTGTTTCAGTTCCGCAGCATTTGAATCTTGAATTAAACCTGGATGTGAACACTTTTTTTTTTTTTTTGGCGGCACGGCGAAGAAGTCGGGCAATAAAGAGATAACGGCAGTGAGTATTAGCAATGCATCACAATGCGTACTAAGCTTCACAAGAGGATTGCTGTAACACGGACTTAAACATGTAGCTAACACTTGTTTCTTCCTACTTCTAATTCGTGCCACCTCAGACATCATTCATTTAATACATACTGTATCATTCACGCACTCGCACATTACTTAGATCACGATGCTCTCCCATCATTGCTATGAGATGTCGCTCCAAATACCAATTCAATATGGAACGCACAACGTTCGTGCCTCTAGACAACTTTCCTGGCGCGTGCGTTACTCACATCGCATAAGTCAGGTGAAAGTGATTATATTCATTTACTTAACTTTGTTCTCTGAATTTTAATCATGGCTCCTAAACAAAATACGCTACGCCAATCAAGTCGCAGGCTGTACACATTTCGTGCTACACTTGCGCGAAGTCGAGCA
The DNA here is from genome assembly GCF_021461385.2 of Schistocerca piceifrons. Classification (NCBI taxonomy): domain Eukaryota; kingdom Metazoa; phylum Arthropoda; class Insecta; order Orthoptera; family Acrididae; genus Schistocerca; species Schistocerca piceifrons. The sequence goes on from NC_060138.1 coordinate 754,439,109, forward strand.
GGGTCAGTAGCTTGTGAACTAACTTGAGAAAAAAAAAGTGAAGTACATATATTTGCTCAGTTCCAATAACTACACTCGCAGCCACTGTTATTTAGTTGTACTTGTTAACTTTCCCCACCTTTGAATAACACAAATATATTATAATTTTAAAAAATGTTTAACTCTGCTGTGTTCGAAGGACACTCTCATTATTATTATTATTACCATTGTTTTGCTGTTGTTGCAACTAACAGTTGCAGTCAGAAAGAAGTAAACGCATGGGTCGTTTTTAAGCCAGTCTCAAAGCGCTGTGAAACAAAGGAAAAAAAGTGGCGTGCGGGATGGAGGCAAAATAATTTGTTTCAGAAGAGGGGCGCGATGGAGGAAGTTTGAGAACCACTGTCCAAGACACAATTTTGGATTATTGGTTTTCCTAAATGCTCCGAATCGTTGGCATTGCCAACAGCTACCATAATGACATTGGGGATGTAGAACCTAATTCGCACAATGCGATCAAAGCATTCCTGCATCTGAATTCCATAAGCACAATAGTCGTCCAGGTTGGGAAGGTAAGTACTGCAGATTTAAGAACTAATTTTCTGTGCATAACATTATTCCAAATTTCTGTACATTTAATCTTCTCTTTCTGTTGTTACAGATCAAATATGGAATACATTTCATTTATTAGTCCTTTATATTGTTCGTGTTGTGGTCTTCAGTCCTGAGACTGGTTTGATGCAGCTCTCCATGCTACTCTATCCTGTGCAAGCTTCTTCATCTCCCAGTACCTACTGCAGCCTACATCCTTCTGAATCTGCTTAGTGTATTCATCTCTTGGTCTCCCTCCACGCTGCCCTCCAATACTAAATTTGTGATCCCTCGATATCTCATTTTTGAGACGTTTGTATTCCTTTTTGCCTGCTTCATTTACTGCATTTTTATATTTTCTCCTTTCATCAATTAAGTTCAATATTTCTTCTGTTACCCAAGAATTTCTAGTAGCCCTCGTCTTTTTACCTACTTGATCCTCTGCTGCCTTCACTACTTCATCCCTCATAGCTACCCATTCTTCTTCTACTGTATTTCTTTCCCCCATTCCTGTCAATTGTTCCCTTATGCTCTCCCTGAAACTCTGTACAACCTCTGGTTCTTTCAGTTTATCCAGGTCCCATCTCCTTAAATTCCCACCTTTTTGCAATTTCTTCAGTTTTAATCTACAGGTCATAACCAACAGATTGTGGCCAGAGTCCACATCTGCCCCTGGAAATGTCTTACAATTTAAAACCTGGTTCCTAAATCTGTCTTACCATTATATAATCTATCTGATACCTTCTAGTATCTCCAGGATTCTTCCAGGTATACAACCTTCTTTTATGATTCTTGAACCAAGTGTTACCTATGATTAAATTATGCTCTGTGCAAAATTCTATCAGAGGGCTTCCTCTTTCATTTCTCTCCCCCAATCCATATTCACCCACTATGTTTCCTTCTCTCCCTTTTCCTACTCTCGAATTTCAGTCACCCATGACTATTAAATTTTCGTCTCCCTTCACTGCCTGAATAATTTCTTTTATCTCATCATACATTTCTTCAATTTCTTCATCTACAGAGCTAGTTGGCATATAAACTTGTACTACTGTAGTAGGCGTGTGCTTCGTGTCTATCTTGGCCACAATAATGCGTTCACTATGCTGTTTGTAGTAGCTTACCCGCACTCCTATTTTTTTATTCATTATTAAACCTACTCCTGCATTACCCCTATTTGATTTTGTGTTTATAACCCTGCCACCGAACTTCACTAATTCCCAGTATATGTAACTTTAACCTATCCATTTCCCTTTTTAAATTTTCTAGTCTACCTGCCCGGTTAAGGGATCTGACGTTCCACGCTCCGATCCGTAGAATTCCAGTTTTCTTTTTCCTGATAACGACGTCCTCCTGAGTAGTCCCCGCCCGGAGATCCGAATGGGGGACTATTTTACCCCCGGAATATTTTACCCAAGAGGACGCCATCATCATTTATCCATACAGTAAAGCTGCATGCCCCGGGAAAAATTACGGCCGTAGTTTCCCCTTGCTTTATATTAATATTATAATTTTCACATTTTACACAATGTATTTTACAGATTGTCCGTTTTTCTTTTACTAATAAAATTGACGTGTGCAAGAAATAACACCAACAGAAATATGAGGGGTATTCAATAAGTAATGAATCACATTTATTCTTCTCAGCCAATTTCGGTTGAAATAATGAAAAATTTGTTTCAGTACGTCATGGAATACTCTTGCTTCAGCCCCTAAGGTTTCATGAAGTTCCCATAGGTGGCGACGCTATACGTGGCCTTCAAAATGGCTTCTGTAGCGAGGAGGTAGGTTCCAAGCAGACTGTTGTCATTGACTTTCTTTTGGCGGAAAACCAGGGCATCGCAGATATTTAGAGACGCTTACAGAATGACTACGGAGACCTGGTAGTGAACAAAAGCACGGTGAATCGTCGGGCGCGGCGTCTATCATCGTCGCAACAAGGTCATGCTAGCCTGTCGACCTCACGTGTGCCGGGCAGCCGCAATGATGGGATGTGCGGGCACTTTCATTCTAGGTGATCAACGAATCATCCTCTAACAGCTCGCTGCACAACCGTACATCTGTGTAGGTAGTGCTGACACATGCGTACACCAGTGGGGCTACTCAAAGGAGTGTGCCGGCTGGTTTCCTCGCCACCTAACAGAACACCGTAAAGAACAACCTAGAACCATCTGTGCGGAATTAGTTTCGCGTTACGTTGCTGGTCGTGAAAAATTTTTGTCGAACATCGTCACAGGCGTTGAAACATGGGTTCATCATTTCGATCCGCAAAGAAAAAGGCAATCCATGGGGAGGCGCCACACTACCTTCCCTCCGAAGAAAAATCTCAAAGTTGCACACTCAGCCGTTAAAGCTATGGGGACAGCCTCCTGGCACTCTGAAACCTTATTCCGTTTTATCTCCTCCACCATGGTACAACAATCAACTCCGAATTGCATTGTGCTTCCCTCAGGAAATTGAAGAAACGAGTTGAATGTGTTCGTTGCCACAAAAACGCGAACGTACTTCACCACTTCCATAACAACGTAAGGCCTAACAAGTCTGCGCACCAGAGAGGAACTCACAAAATTTCATTGGACTGTTCTTCCCTATCCACCCGACAGCCCAGACCTCGCACCTTCTGACTTCCATCTGTTTGGCCCAATGAGGATGCACTCCGCGGGAAGCAATACGTGGGTAATGGGGACGTTATTAATGGAGCAAGACGTTGGCTCCGAAGTCGAATAGTAGAGTGGTACCATACGGGCATACGGACCCTCCCAGTAACGTGACTTAAGGCTGTCTCATTGAACTGAGGTTATATTGAAAAACAGGGTTTTGTCATCAGAAGACTGAGAAATAATACGGTGAACTAGAAGCCTGAATAAAACTAACCTGCCTTCAGAATAAAAATGTGTTGTATTTTTACTGAACACCCCTTGTATCTGAGCAGACTAAACATATGTCACACGTTTTGACTAAAAGACAGAAACGCCCTGGATGCTCCGATAATAACATGTACAGCCAAGTCAATGTTCTCAAAAAAATGTTCAAATGTGTGTGAACTCTTATGGGACTTCACTGCTAAGGTCATCAGCCCCTAAGCTTACGCACTACTTAACCTAAATTATCCTAAGGACACACACACACACACACACACACACACACACACACACACACACTCGAACCACCGGGAGCAGCCGCACAGTCCATGACTGCAGCGCCTTAGACCGTCAACTTTCTCCTACAGCTACTGAAAGGACTAAAAACGGTAGCTTATCGCTTCTCATAAAGAATGGATTCGCAAAGGAGTGAGGTACTATTCATGATCGATTGTACCACTAAACTAATATCGACAACTATAAGCCAATAACTTCGAGAACCTGAGAGCCAACAGTGTACATAGATCCCTTTGTCTGTTTAGCAACTGCAATAGTCTAGTTCCTATTTATTGATAAAGTCGTCTGATGGAGTGAATATGGATTTTCGTGTGCTCTTTCTATAACTAATACTGTTACTTCACTTGAAGCCCTTTTTTACATTACGTAAACGATTCAGGACAGATATTAACACTCCATCTACGTGTGAGGGGCGAGATACCAATGAGAATGAAATGCTGATCTGCGTCAAATTTTTTCTTTGCCACTAGTGCATACGTATAGTGATAAAGATTTTTTACAACTGTGGGTTAATCGGCTTTATTGTAAGCACGAATTACATGTTTTATAGTTTTCGAAGGAACGCAGTTTTTAATCAATTTGTTTACTTAGTTTGATTTTTTATGTGTCAGCGAATATTCACACTCGTCTCATCATGAAATTTACACCGTTTTACGATTGTATATGAGTCAGTATTTTTACTTTTCAGAGTTTTCTTTGCCGTGATTTATTTTTTGTATTTTAATATAATTATTTGTTAAAATTTGGATTGTTTCTTAAGCTGATTGTTAGTCTTGATAAGGTAACTGATATTTTCACTTTACCGCCTACCTAGATATCTCTTACGAGCAACAAAATTTTTCATATTTTATTTGCCAGCAGCAAGCGCAATCTGTCCGTTACGCGAAGCAGTTGCTCATAACCTCAAATGGTTCGTCCAGTTGCCATACCGTCGTTTATTTTATTTTTTTATTTAAAGAACTAGCTGCTTGAACCCACTGCTTTTACTATGAACACAGGCGAATAGAAAACTTACTCTATTCCAACTAAGGTCAGTTGTACACATAAAACAAACGTGGTGCTGCTTCCTGACGGCAAGACTGGCATTCTTGCAGCTTTCGGACACGGGGAGATGGGGCGCGCCGTCCTTGGGAGGCGCAGCGCGCTGGGCGTGCCCGCGCCACAGATTCGCCGCAGCTGCAGGTAAACAAAGCCGCAAAGTGTGTCAAGGCCGCTCGGCGCGGCACGGCGCGAGCTATCTGCTGACCTCCAGCGCGGCGGCGCGGCTCGCACTTGCGCCACGCCACGCGAGTTTCCCACCCCGTCAGCGGCCTTGCCGTCTGCTCGCTCTCTTCTTTGGCGCCTTTCTGACACATGCTGCCCTTCCGGCGCCACGTCATTTCACTAGAACCATCTCAAAAAGTGCGACTATTTCACGACAATAACTCCACGGTCGAATGTTACCCGGTGAAAATACTGCACATCTAAACTAGCTGTTCTGCGAAATTGAAGTTGGGCGCAAGACATCTGTAACAGTACTAAATAGGTAGTAGACAAGCCACTTTTTAAAAACTAAGAAAAATACTAAAATTGATTGCGAAAGCGTCCCGATGAGTCTACGAAACATATGACGAGAAAAAAATCGTCGAATGTAAACTTTCACGCCCGGAAATGCCACAATGAATAAAAGGCTGTTATGCCGAAGTCGAATGGATTTCACATTTAAACCCTGTTTCGTCCCCATCTGGATTACTTAAGAATATTATTCTTCCGCCTAAGTAAAAAGTGCAGAAATCACAGCGATGCAAAACCGCGTGTGTTATCCGAAGTTTCCCTGCCTTTCGTTAAGGACGTTGCTGGCCGCATAGGAAAAATCCTGAAAGAACAGAACATCGATGTAATCTACAAACCCACCCGGAAGATACCAGAACACCTAAAATTGGACAAGGATGCTCGCAAACTGCTAGAAAAAGCAGGAATTTACAGGATTCCGTGTAGTTTATGTAGATGTACATGGGTACTACAATAAGAACGGTCAAAAAACGATTAGAAGGGCACAAGAGCAATTTCAGAAAAGGGGAGACAGAAAGATCAGCTGTCGCGGTACATGCTTTGCAGCCACGAGATCATTACATGCATTTTTATAGGCTTCAAGTACTGGCAGCCACAAGCGGACGCAATGAAAGGCTATGCAGAAAGGCCGTGAAAATTGTAAATCATCATAGAAATTTCTACAGGACTTAGAAGGACATGAAATTGAATGTTTGGATTCCGGTACTCAGAAGATGTATATTAGTCTTCCACCACGGGGTGATAGCAACAGCGGGCGACGGTAATCGACCAAGGTCAACTGCGGTCGGGTATTCGAAACACGTGACGTCACGCCTCTGCACGGAACCACGCTTAAACGGAATTTTGCTGCAGTCAATAGCGAGCTATTGTGTGAATCGGACGCCCACAGAAGCAACGCTTCCCCCTGAAAATGTCATCCGCAGATGGAGACGAAACGTTTGGGTTTAAATGTAACATTCGTCGATCACGGCATAATTACTCGGAACGTTTTATTAATTGTGGAAAAGGTCGCAGTGCCAAGAATGTTGTTACGTGAGCGAAAGATGATAGGCATGTTTCTACATCTGAAAGATGTCTACTCAAATTTCGAGCCAGTCTCACAAGATCGGCGCTATTAGCGCCACTATTGATCTCCAAACCAGGGCCGGCCGCGGTGGTCTAGCGGTTCTAGGCGCTCAGTCCGGAACCGCGTGACTGCTACGGTCGCAGGTTCGAATCCTGCCTCGGGCATGGATGTGTGTGATGTCCTTAGGTTAGTTAGGTTTAAGTAGTTCTAAGTTCTAGGGGACTGATGACCACAGATGTTAAGTCCCATAGTGCTCAGAGCCATTTTTTTTCCAAACGAGGTTTGCTTTAAATACCGCTGTAACGGTCGTCCTTTGAGACTGGACGGTAGTTGGTTGATGTTACTCAAGTACGCTTTTATGGCGACAAAGACATTATTAACACCACCTTACTCACTTTGAACGAGGTCATGTAATAGGGCTACGAGGAGCTGGATGTTCTTCTGCGATAGTGCAGAAAGACTTGGCACAAATGTAGCGACCGTACATAAGTGCTGGTAGCGGTCGCCACGAGAATGTACGGTCGCAAGATGACCGGACTGTGGACGGCCACGTGGATTTACCTAGAGGGAAGACCATCGGGTTCAGCTTATGGCTCTGGGGCACATCGTACTGCATCTACAGCAGCAATTTTTAGCAGCAGTTGGCACAACAGTACCACAACGAACAATTACAAAACAATTACTTCAAGGCAGCTCCGAGCCAGGTGCCCTGTAGCGTGCAATCTGCTGACCTCAAAAGAGTTCGGTGGAGGACTGTTGTGTTTTCTGATGAAAGCTGGTTCTGCCTCCGTGCCAGTGATGGCCGTGTGTTGGTTATGAGGAGGCCAGTTGAGGGCCTACAAAAAAACCTGGCTCTATGCTACACACACTGGACCTACAGTTTGCGTTATGGTCCGGGATGCGATTTTGTATGAGAGCAGCACTCTCGTGGTTGTCCCACGCACCCTGACTGCAAAATTTCTTCGTCACCCTCGTGACCGGAGCTGTTGTGCTGAACAGCATACCGTGCAGTGCTTTCCAACAGGATAACACTCGCTCACATACCGCTGTTGTAAGCAAACATTCTCTACAGAGTGTCGGTATGTTGCCTTGACCTGCTCGAACACCAGATATGTCTCCAATCAGACACATGTGCGAAATAATCGGTTGAAACCTCCTGCGTTAACCACAATCAGAATTAACCGTCCCTGGTTCAAATGGTTCAAATGGCTCTGAGCACTATGGGACTTAACATCTATGGTTATCAGTCCCCTAGAACTTAGAACTACTTAAACCTAACTAACCTAAGGACAGCACACAACACCCAGTCATCACGAGGCAGAGAAAAACCGTCCCTGTATCGACCGGTCAGATGCAACATGACTGAAACTCTATCCCACAAATTAACATTAGACACCTGTACACCTCAATGCATAAACGTTCGCATGTTTGCATTCAACATTCTGGTGGTTACATTGCGCGAAATTCATGATTTGCACTGGCTAGTCTTGCGTTCACATGAACCTATGATCTTGTAATGTTAATCACTGAAATATGTTACCTAGAAAAATGTCTTCCCGACATTTCATTACTCTAGATTAATTATTATGGATGTTGAGATTTTTTCTGTCCATGTACTTTAACGTATTCATGAGAAATCTGAATGGTGTGAAACAAGGAAATAAGAAAAATAACCCACATTCCATACAATTCGGACAGCATCCGGTAAACGCTTCAACAATTTGCTTTTTGCCATAGTTTCCCAGAAGAAATTATTAAAAGGAAAAACTTCATCTTCTAAATACCAGTAGTCGTCGAAACGGAAACTAGCTTCACGGATCTGAAACAGAATTAGATCTGTAACTAACAGCATATCGTTACATATCTACATAAATATTCCGTAAGGCCCTCCAACTCTGGAGCAAGCATGTCTGTGTATCTCTAAAAGTATTCTAATTCGTTTTCTCGTCTTCTCTCCTAACACAGGGTTCAAGTTGAGGGCCGTAGATTACTTTTCAGCGTGACTGCAATACTCGTACCAAGTGAGGTGCTGTAGTAATTAAGACAATGAACTCGCGTTTGGCAATCGATACTTAGCATTTAACGAATTCATAATGGTTTCACACAGGGACATTCATACATTTATATTTAATGAACAAAAATCCGTCGATTGTCTCGATTTCGGTTCCTTTACGTTTTTATTTCTGCCAACACTGAAATGAACTCCACAAAAGCGATCAGTATTTACACAACGTAAGCCTATGATTTAAACTGCTTACAAAACATTTTGCATCACACAAATTATTTACAAAGATTGTGGTCTTTTGATCGGGAACCTCGTTCTCAATATGCTTTTCACCACAGAAAATAGCCGCATGCACCGTGTAATAAAAGGAAAAGTGAACCTGCATTCTCACTGTATCTCATGAGGGCGTGCTGCCTCCACGTGTAAACGAGACACTGAGGCATGCGTGCAATGCTCAGTCTGTCAACACGCCTAGAGGTGTCATTTATCGTGTACGGATGTCGAACGTTACTCACGGCTATAGAAGGTAATTTGAGGGCCTCGCACTACCGGGATAGGATATTACAACTTATCGCCCATCCCTACAGTAAATATTTAAGCGATGGGTTAACGTTCAAGATGACAATGCACGAGCATATTTCGACTGGCTCGTCAACACTTTCCTACAGGAGACAGGAATTAACTCAGTCGAATGGGCTGCTATATCTGCTGGGATGAAATCGACCGAGCGCGCTTGGGGGCAGTTGAAATTCCTTCACACACAGCATGACCTGATGAGAGGCACTGTCGGAGAATGGGGCACACTGGGGCAGCTACGTGCCAACCATCTTGTGGACAGTATCCCAAAGAGTATAAATATGTTACAACGCTCATGGTGGACCACCACTCTATTAAAAGTTACCCAGCAGCAGTTTTTAATTTCACAGAAGTGCATTTTAGAAAAGACTCTTTTTAATGTTTTGTCTTTATTTCACAGCAGAATTACTTTTTTAGTTTCATAAGACTTAGTCCTTCATATTCTGCTCCCTTTGAATCTAAGCTCTCGCAAATTACTATAAAATATAGGGGTAGCAAACATTTTTGACAAGCTCATGGTTCCGCTGCATCTATAGCCATATTACAATGCGGGAACGGAACGGTATTGTCAGGCTAATGTAATCTGAAACATATGACTTACCCTAAACATGTTTCTTGAAATTTGCTCCGTGGATTTTCTCCAATGCTCTCAAAAGATTTAAGTTTATATAAAAGTTCAAATACCAAATTACTTTGACACAGACCGTAAGATATTCTAGATTAGTCAAGGAAACCCAATCAAAGTAAGACACGAAGCGCAGCCAAATTTAAATATCACCGCAGTAATTATATTGAAACTCAGAAGTATAAGCAATCATGAGTACTTTTTCAAAAAGTAATTAGTGACGTTGTATTCCCTTTTCTACATAAAGTGTCTATATTCCGAAAAAAATGTCCAGCATTATAATTTTTAAATACTACCACTTTCCAAGTTTCAGTGAAATCGTATTGCGGCTAAAGCAGAATTCAAATTCAGATGGCTCTAAGCACTATGGGACTTCCCATCTGAGGTCATCAGTCCCCTAGACTTAGATCTACTTAAACTTAACTAACCTAAGGACATCACCCACAGCCATGCCAGAGGCAGGATTCGAACTTGCGACCGTAGCAGCAGCGCGGTTCCGGTCTGAAGCGCCTAGAACCACTCGGTCACAGCGGCCGGCTAAAGCAGAATTTTTTGCTAAATCAGGAGGCTCAACATGTAACAGTTTCGTAGGGATTCGATATGTCAACATGAAACCAGCTGTGATATTACAATGTGTGACATCATCATTTGAAGAATAGTGTGCTACTGCTCTGCTTATTTTTGTAGTTTTCGTTTCTTATATGAAACAAAGTAATAATTTAGCCTAATTCAGTCTCTGAGAGTCGCGGGTTTCAGCGAGGTACTGAAAGTTTCAATGCGATACCAAGAATCTTAGACGTAAGGCAGACGATACAAGAAAATACGCGGCCTGGCCCCTTCGTTCCTCGCTAGAGAGCTTATCTATTTATCTGTATTATCTTGCTGAGTTCGACTTCATCTAATGATTCGAGATCCTGTCACGGCTGCTATGATAAATGCCGTTTACGCTCAGAGTTACGTGTGTGACAGCGACACTTCTCGATATTATTCTGAACACTTGGACGAGTATATAGCCAGAAAGACAAAAAACAATGGCTGCAAAGAATTGTCTGATGTTAATCCAAAATATTTTTATGTATTTATTTATTGATTTAACCTGGCAAGATTAGGGCTACCAGACCTCCTCTTACGCCTAACTAGGCGTTCTACATACTCTACATTGCATATATTACAGTAAGCACGTTACACTAAATTTGGGAAATAAAAACTACCATGCTACAGATCAGAACAACATTCACACAGTTTATACTCGTGCATGGTGAATACAATAATGGATATATAAGGGGTCATCGATTAAGTGTCCTCAGCCGAGGGTCTCCCTTGCTATTTGTCAGGATTATGTAGGCACTGGGTCCGGGAGGTATTGAAATACGCCAACACAGAGTTATTAACGTTTACCACTCCATTTCCACAAGAACAGTTATAATAACGCTACGTCGACTCGTCATAACTGTGTCTGACGTCCTAGACCCGGATAATATTTGTAAAGGCTCCATTTTGAGCCGGAAAAGACGTCTGTTCGGCATCGAAACCAAGCGAGTGAAACAGTTCAATGGCACGACTCGGCTACGTGTCAAGTATACTGACACCGTAACAGCCAGCAGTCTCCGTCCATGCCTGTAACCCTTACAGAGACCACAATAAGGTAGGTTTTCAATTATGAGCGTGAAGAAAGGAACGGACGTGGAAGGGAAACATGACTGTGATAACACACAGTTAAAGAATGTAAAGGAGGAGAAGATGGCGTGACTCATTGGGGAAAGGAAAAGAGAAAGAAGCGCAATTGGGGAAGATAGGAGCATTAGCTTTGATTTTTGACAGAGGGTAAGTTGGCCAGATATGTTAATTTTGAAGAAGCGCTATGTGCATGACAGGTAAAAGTTATTTAAACTTTTTCTAAAAAGCAACATGACATCGAATTGCGCGGAGAGTGAGGGGCAACTTATTCCAGAGGTGGACAGCAGCAACAGTGAAGGAGGTTGCCATTGTTTTTGTTTTATCAGTCGGCGTAACTAGGATATTTGATGGGTCAGACTTTGTGTTAATATTGCACGAAAGAAGTTTATTCTCTGAGGCGAGGTACTGGGCTGCTGGAGGCACTGGGGTGCTTGAACACTGAGGAGCCGGTAAAGTACACACAGTGTGTGGCAGTCTCGCAACTTATCTCGTCGCAACCACCCTAAATGGGTGTGTGAAGCGCTGACATGGTCATATCGACGAATGTTGCAAATTAACACACAAAAGCATTCATGGATAGCTCTAACTGTCTTGTGTTTTCACTAATTGTACCACGTTGAATTACAACACAATACTGCAGGTTGGGCAGAACGGATAATCGCACGAGTCTGCGTTTCACTTCCTGTGGAAATACCTTTTTGGGGGCACAGAGGCAAGCAAAAGGCATCCGGCATACGGTGACACTACCCTCTGTCCAATTCCAATATTCATCCAAAATTATATGCCAGTTCATCACTGCTTTCTGTTATGTTATTGGGATGTCGTCAAGTTGCAAGGGAGGCAACTGATCACGGAATTCTGATATTATTAATTTCTGACTGGCTAGTAAGATTACTTGCGACTGTTTTGTATTTAGTTTAAGCCGCAGGTTTTTCGCCCATGTTTCCACTGAAGACAGATCATCATTCATCTGAGCAATCGCAGTATTTATATCTTCAGATCTACCACTTAGGTAGACTTGAATGTTGTCGGCATAGAAATGATATTTACAGAAATACAGAACCGATGGCACCTCAATAATATGCAAGGAAAACAAATGAGGGCTTAAGAAATGTATATCCTGGGAGATGAACAGAGGCAGAGGATATGTGTGGTTTTCGCCATGTTTCGGACAGGAGAATTACGTGACATTTAAGTTGGTGCAAGAGGAGACTCAGTTCTTTGTAATGTGAAGCTAAAAGATTGGATGTTGGAATGAGTTAGTAACAACTGTGCCGCATTTTGTTGGCCTGTTTGGAGAAAGCTGACTGACACTTAATTGCTTAAGTACGCGCCTACTTGTGAGATGGAGTTAGTGGCCTGCATTTCCGTGAAGCCACATACCTCGGCCAAGAGTAGTCAAGGTTTCTGCACGCCGTAGCAATTCGTGAAGCAGCGAGGATCGCGAGGTCAAGATATTCTGAGGTCATGGAGGAGTGGGAAGCAGGAAATACGGATGATCTGACAATTGTGAAAGCAAGTAACCCTCCGTATTAAGGGAATAAAATGTAATCTGTTGGACAGTTCGCGGTGGAAGATAGAGGGGGGTAAGTTAAAAGACCGATGCTGTCAGCAGAGAAAAATGTGTTTAATAAATACAAAGTCAGCACAGAAAACTACAATTAAACTAGAACTTACTACAATAGCACTGATTGTAATTTTTTTCTTGGCAGTTTTCACATAGGTGAGTGAGGAATTTTATTAAAAAAAGTAATAATTACAGTGCTATAATAACAAACGGACAACGAAATCGCAAATAGTATTAGCAGTAGCTAAAATTAAGTAATACTGAAGTTAAAGGTAATATACGGATTATAAGTGAAGGCACCAGTACACAGATGATTACAAAATTAATACAACCGCAAGGACAATAGGGAAGGCACAGAAAAAGGTAGTTAAAGAGTTAATACAATTTCAAGATAGCATTTTGGCAGCATAAGGGATGTTGCACTAGGTTAGAATTAAACCAAAGCGAGATGTGTTAAGTTTCCACTTTTGCTCGCGTAGTTTCGCTCAATGCTATTCAGTTTTGTCACGTTCGTAAAGTGTTTTTCCAGTTGCGGTCTTCATAATTACTCTGCCATCCTGAGTCTACACATTCTGAAGACCGAATGGGACATTGCATTGTTCAGAATCTTTAGCTGTTGTAGTGCAAGAACTTCTCTTTTATACTTTATTCTTCTGTCTAAATATCCCTGCCCCTTTTCAGTATCAGACAAACTAGGTTTCGTAGTGCCTGACAGTCTTCGTCTCACCCGACGACTCCTATTTATGAGTTTCATTCAAATGAAATCTGGTCAGTGCGTCTACCTTTGCCTTACACGTAAGGTCGTACCACGTAACTGCGAGTATAGTGGCGCCATCTATTGGTAGAGAGACTGACGTGTGCGCACCGTTTGATGTTGCATAGCGCCAGTGTGGTTTCACCTCGAAGAGAAGGTGGTCACACACTACCGAACATGCAGACGAGTAAGCAGAAACGAGGAGTGATTCGATTTTTGGCGGCTGAGGGAGTTCGAGGCCGTGAAATACACTGTGAGTACAGTCTGAGTCGTTCTAGTGTTGTAAAATGGCGCAAACGATTCCTTAAGGGGCGCGAGTCCCTGGAACTCTATGTTCGTCCTGGACAGGCTCATCGTGTCATCACACCGGAAATGGTTGCGGAAGTGAATGCTTTAGTCTTGGACAACCGCAGAACCATCGTGGACGAGGTCCATCGGTTACCGGGTACTAGCGTCGGCACCGCCCACACACCGAAATGCATCAGCACTTGAACTTCGGAAAAATCTGTGCCAGTGGGTTCCCCACGAACTGACCGCCGAACAGCGCAATACTCGAGTGGCGATGTCTGTGAGTCATCTGTAACGTTATCATGAGAAGGTTCAAAATGACTCAGAGCACTATGGGACTTAACATCTGAGGTCATCAGTCCCCTAGAACTTAGAACTACTGAAAACTAACTAACCTAAGGACATCACACACATCCATGCCCGAGGCAGGATTCGAACCTGCGACCGTAGCGGTCATGCGGTTCCAGACTGAAGCGCCTAGAACCGCTCGGCTATCATGAGAAGGAATACGGCTTTCTGTCGCATACTGTCACAAGTGACGAAACATGGTGTCACTATTTTGAACCAGAAAGCAAGCGTCCGAGCAGGCAGTGGAAACTTAACCACCTCCAAAGAAATCAAAGGCCATGCACACCAGTTCTGGTAAGGTCATCATATCCTTTTATTGACCACAGGAGCCCACTACTTATCGAGTTCTTCGAACCGCCATCAATGCACAGCGTTATCCAGCCACTTTACAGAACCTTAGACGAGCCATCAAGTCGAAACACCGAGGCATGTTGTCCAATGGCGTTATGCTCTTCGCCGGCAGCGGTGGCCGTGCGGTTCTAGGCGCTGCAGTCCGGAACCGCGGGACTGCTGCGGTCGCAGGTTCGAATCCTGCCTTGGGCATGGATGTGTGTGATGTCCTTAGGTTAGTTAGGTTTAAGTAGTTCTAAGTTCTAGGGGACTGATGACCATAGATGTTAAGTCCCATAGTGCTCGGAGCCATTTGAACCATTTTGAACGTTATGCTCCTGCATGATAACGCCCGCCCACACACGGCCAACGCAGTGAAGACTACAGTGCAGCAGTTTCGGTGGGAAACGCTGGAACATCCACCGTACAGTCCCGCCCTTTCACCGTATGACTTTCATGTGTTTGGACCTCTAAAACAAGCTATTCGCGGACATCGATTCGCAACGGACGACGAAATATCAATACGTCCATGTCTGGATCCGACAGCAGCCTACTAGCTTCTTCAAGGATGGAATCGACCGGCTAGTGTTGCAAGGGGTAAATGTGCCAACAGTTTTGGCGACTATTTTTGAGTACGTGTACTGCGTATAACTAAATTTTTGAGTTAATAAAATCGTTACCGCTATTTTACACTAGTGGCCTGGTTTCATTTGAATGCACCTTATATGTCAGCCTTAATTACCTCAATGCCTAATTTTCAGGTGCAACCTATATAAGCGATTGTCCTCGTCTTCCGCTCATCTTCTTCTACGCCAAGCAGCCACAGACTATTTCGCCTTTGAAACTGCTCCAACTCGATCGTCGCAGCAGATAGCTTTTCTTCCAATTCTTGTCTTTTTCTCATACGGAGACATAGACATTTTTAAAGCATAATTTCAACAACACTGCTCTCAAGAGTTTCACGAGTTTTGGCTAAGACCGCTGCCGTTACTGCATCTGAAATAGTGCCACCAATCAGATCGAGATCATCTTTATTGTGAACTTGGCACTAACCTCAGACAGGACCAGTTTCGCTACACCGAGAACTCGGGCCTCGCCTTACGCCACAAAACGGATCGCCGCACCTGATACTACCCTCTTGCTGGACGCGCTGTCGTTTCCTTTTCTGTTTACCATTATTCCAGTGCAGATATTGATGAAGTACAAAAACTACAGAGCTATTGCGAAAAAAACTGCTAATATTTGCGAGCCAAACTTAAATCACGTTACGCTGCAGTCGCCATTTCACTCCTGGAAACACTAGAATTATGGTAAGCAGTCTTGCAGTTCGAAGCACAGAGAAAACAGCAATCTAAATCGATGTTTAAACAGTAAAATAAATACAAATATAAAAAAGCCACCATCTGTATATTAGCCAATAAATGCTCGAGCAGGATTTTAAAAAAATTCACAACGTTAACAATTTCATTCTTGCTACGAGTTAATCAATTCCTGTATCATTGTGTTACGTTCTGGGACACTATGATAGGTTTAATTCACTCCATTTGCAATAACAAGAAATGGCGTTCTTCGACTAAACAATGCGAGAACTGGTAAGCTTTTGGATGGGTTGCAACAGGAAAATTGGCGAAGATAAAGAAACACTACAGATTTTCACTGTCAAACAGCGCTTGCTTAGAGACGATTTAAGAGGGAAAATAATGCCGGTAACTAGCTGACTATGAAGCTACAAAACCTATGTTCACTGCAATTGCACCTAATGACCTTTGGACGCAATTCAAGGTCTCAATAAAGTGCAATTTAAATTTATTCCGATATTTTAATGTTGTTTGTTGTATTTTTTAAGACTGATGTTACGTTTTGAAAACAGGGTAGCTTTTATGTCCAATCATCGCTACGCGTACAAAGTTTCAGAAACAAAGAAGTAGGGAAAAAAGGAATGCTTTCAAGAGAATAGGTAATACGTACGTCCACAATTTCGTAGTCGCGAGTACTATCAATGGATATTTAAGTTTTACAGATAGCGCGAAAACGTAGACACCTGCGACAGAATTGATAACGTGAGAAACAGACAATAAAGTGAATGGGCGTAGATAATGGGTTGTTGATGCCTTATACAACAGCATCTTTATTGGACTGAGTTTCAAGGGTCTGTATCGAGGATACATATGGGGCTGTGTTGCCCGAATCAGATAGACGAGCTTGTCGGACGTACGAATGACATACAGGGTGTGTCAGGAATCAATGGGTATGTCAGGGTATTCGTGTAAGAATTGCTGGTGGATAAATCGGAACACGTCAAGGGATGATCACGGTATTCCATGTCAGGCAATTTCAGGATATCTGCACCTACCATCCGGACACAGATGACGGAATCCTTAATGCTACAACATTTCATGTCCGCACACACCATTCGTTGGAAACTCTCAACGAAGAAACTGCAGTAGGCTGTCGTAAGATTTGGTGTGATTCTTTAATTGCGTGTCATGGACTTTTGACGACAGACTCAGCAACGATTTCAGCCCCGAATTTCGGTTCAGAACTACCACAGATTATTATGTACAGCTTTCTTTATTCGTTTGAGTGGCTCCGCATCAAATTCAGCGCTGGATTTCTTTTCGACTTTACCATGTTGATATATGTATCCTGAAAGAGGTTATTGATAAATCCTATCAAAACTGCAGAGTTGCATATTGGCATTCCGCAGAGAGACCAGGGAATGACTTCAGAGCATCTGCTGTTGGCACAGCTATACCCCAACCGGCCTTCTCTTACCTCAGCCTTACATTTTATGAGACAGCATTATGATACTAATGTCTTCTAGCGAGACGTGTCGACTAGCGCTATGAACTGCCTGCAGCGTCACGAATACTTCCGCGGCCAGCTCTATCCTGCATTGCCGACAGAACATTAAATGAACCAGTTCATGCGTCGGTTCTGACCCACTGTTCGCCTCTATGACATCGACGAACAAATGCAACCACTATGACTGGACTCAACTCAAAAGGGCATATAACTACTGAGTAGCTCATTTCCTCACCACAGAAAGGCTTATATGCGGGCTCTACCTGACCAATCTCTCCCTGCCTTGTGCTAAGCTGTATGGGTGCAAGACAGTACGTGCAGCTTCTTTCAGTCGCAGTACACGTTTTGGATGCTATCTTACTATTTCAAAAAACACAGATTTAAACTGTACCAAATTGAAACTCACTGACTCACACGGGTCTTGGCTACAATTGCAAAGTTCTATCAACTTAAGTAATCCGATAACACCAAATAATCGACTCAGAGCTGTCTCCTATACTTAGTTTCCACAGAACTACCCCCCCCCCCTCCCAACCCCACCGGCCGCGCGACTATAATGATTCTGGTCTCACTCAGGAAAACAGTTTTGTCAGAAGACTTCGCATCTTCGTCGCCTCTCCAATGTAACCAAATCTGAGTGCTAGGAATTCTCAAGTCGTGTACTACGGTATTCTGAACGTTACCGCATTTTAACTGTTGCTATATGGAATTTTTTGAGGCGGAAATTGGGGGCCGGCCCAGCATTTGCCTAAACAATGGAGAAACATTGCATAAACAGCATTTATACTGGCCAGTACAGGAAACCTACGATCTTTAGCCCGCCGCGCGAATCCGATCCAGGTCCGCTTCACCTCCCTCCGTCGCAAGCTAACGTGCTGTGCGTTACGCTACACGAGCAAGTGCAGGGGAATATCCAGGTAACTGCTTGAAGTTTAAAAGTGGACATGCTGGTAAACTGCTCTTACTTGTACTTAGACCCGTATGAATCCCATTGTGAATCGACGTATTCTACATGTGAATAAGAAGAGAGAAAGATGAAGTTCACGGTCGTTGTGTTGTTACGTATGAAAGAAGTAAGTAAATATGTGGGGAGATACTCGGCTAACTCCATGACATAATCGCGAGGAAGTACTATGTCGAGCTCTTCTAACATCGAAGACAGTGCAGTGATCCAAAGAGATATTTCTCAAGTTTAATTTCTCTGAGTCTCGACATCGGTATAAATTAATTATTTTTAAGCGCAATGATTTGAGGAACGTCGATAATCATGTGGAAGTACACTGACAAAGCTTTTTTTTTTACGCAATTCGAAGGTCTGCATGCATGCACGAAAAAGAAAACCTACTTTTGCATCGTTTTAAACCAGAGTAAGGTAGCTACGGTGCTGGAACTACTGTTGACAGACGAAGAACTTTAAACTACAGTTGGAAAAGGGCTCTAAATCAGAACATAGTGCAACAACATAGTACTGCTTGAGTTTTATTGTCAGGCGTTGTTCACGTTTTACAAAATAAATACAATGAGAATTTCATATACAAGCAGCGGTACTTATATATAAAAAAATGAAGTTTCCTGTAGAGTTTGAAACGCTCCCTTAGAAAATTTATTGAATTACTGTGCTGATAAACACCTTACGTTATTTGATTTTCAAACAGCTGAGCAAAACTGAACGTACTCAGACATTACTCCCCTTACGTATTCAGGTCATCAATAAACTGACAATATTTTTAGCACAACGCAATCTGACTTTCAATAATCTCTACAAAATAATGGCCCTGACTAACAATAACCTATACCTTTCATGAATCACTTACCTCACAAAAATCTTCGTTACTCGAACTACTGCAATACAGCGAGCGCCAATACTGCCAGCTAAATAAAAGGTTCTAACTACTGAAGGCACTAACTACTGATAGGCATAGTTAGCAAATGAAAGATTTTGATAGAGAACAAACAACGTATTTACATATATATATATATATATATATATATATATCAGTTCATGACATCCAGTCTTACAAATTTACTGTCTCTGATGGACACATGTCCAGATCATCCGCTCTCAAAACTCCATCTCTCTCCCCACATCCACCACTGCTGGCGGCTCACCTCCAACTGCCCAACATTACAATATCAAATTCCAACAATGCAAACCAGCCACTGACTGCACACAGCACAGTCAGTGATTTTCATACCGAGCGCTACACGACGTTACCAACATAAAAACCTAAACAGCCTACTTAAAAGTTTATCGCACGCCTGCCACAGCACGCTTTTTTACTCCACAGCTCACAGTTAACACAAGAAGTTGCGTTCCTTTGGAGACAATATTTCTGATTGCAGCGAAGTTGGAAATGTTTCACGAAGTAACAAATTAATTACTTCAATAAGTATTTACGCCGGAACATATATCAAATTACTATTTCGTTGAGAAAACGAAAATCAGGCCGGTTACTCAATAAATCGTGATACCAATGTAAAATAATTTTCAATCTCAGAATGTAACGATTTCTTACTGTTATATACTGAGATTACAAACACCTACGTACCTGAAAAAAGTGCAGCGATTACATAGATTGTACATCTACTCAACACCAGTTGTCGTCAGTCATCTCCTTAACTAATTCAGATGAGTTGACATTGTTATCAAATATTTCCGGCACATTCTGATTTTAATAGCGTCATAAAAAACTTGCAATGTCATTAAAATCTACAATGTTGTTGTGCAGCTGTGTGTTATAATAGACAGCTACTGTAAGTTAATAGTAGACAGGGATCGTTATGGGCGTGTAAAAATGTATTCTGTAACTAACAGAGATTTTCAGCACCAGTGCACACTGAGCCCGGAACACGTATTGCAGTACGAACTTAATGAACATTTATATAACATATATATTTACGTCGATGATTGTGGCCGCATATTTGTCGCAGTAACTGGCATCAAACTACAATATAGCTGACGAAGTATTCCAAAGAAATCAAAGTAGAAAAAAACGTGTGTGCTCTTTCTACAGAGTTTCTATAAACGATCTATAGTTGCACTGCCAAAAACAGATGTCGTTAAAATTACTGCATGCAGCCAGTTCTAGTTTCGAATTTACGGCGTGACAAAAGGTCATAAGACTGTAAGATCAGTGGAATAACTACGGTAGAGCAATAAAAATAAGTGCAGGGATTCAGGTTTCTTCTCGATACAAAAGGCTGTGATACGATGCATAGATCTAAAGACCAGATGCGAATGTTTGGCAAAATTTACAGCCGTGATGAGGTTTTTAACAGCAGTATGCAGAAAATCTGGATGGTATGACGCTGTTTGTCAAGCCACGATTCTATCACACAATCAAGACCAGCTGAACAAGTTCAGTTCATTGTTACAGGGTGACAGAAATGTCTTCCCAAATTAATAGCAGCCGTCCAACTCACGCTGATGGTCGCTGTCTCCGTCGCCAGCTTCGAGAGACACTTCAGCAAGCGTATGCTCACACTTTCGTATCTCGTATCATGTATGGCACAAATATGGTTCAATGAACTTGCTTCGCGAAGTATTGAATGGGATGAAACAAAATTGTAATATGAGAGACTAATTGCAGCAGCGAAACAACGAGAACCACTTTTTTCAATAAATTAATAAAGTCAGCACAAATATATTGAAGACTTGATTATATTTAATTTTGTTAAATCAAACGTAATTCAACCTTAAGTTGTGGGAAAATCAGTCAGTGTTCCTTACGTTATTATACTGATTCCTGTTGAAAGATAGAAGACAGTTTCATTTACAAAAATATAGGGTACCACTTTTTATCTATATTAGATATAAGAAAACAAACCGTTTCCTTTTGATTACAGACTTAATCTCTGTTCCTGTTTCAAAATTACTTTTCCCTAAAAACCTTTTCGACTTAATAATTCAACCAAATACAGCAAACTAACAATGACGGATGGAAAAAGAGAGTGGGAGAAAGAGAGGGAGGGGGAGGGAGGGGGGAGGGAAAGGGGGGGGAGCAAGTAGAATTTTGTCTCCAGGCTCCAGCCACCACTAATCTAGATGCCTCAGAAATACAAGGGAACGGTGGTCTGCTATGTCTTGTTTTCCCCCACATGCTACTAATGTTTTAATCTCGTTAACAGAATGCGGACTGCCACTAGTTATAGTTGTAAAGCTCACACATGTATTTTAATAAGTCATTACTCTACAGGTTTTCAATTTTTTACTCAAGCAACTCGATCTGGGATAAGGGAGAACACAACGAAAAATATATATTGCAATTGCTTGGTCCTACCTTTTACGTACTGTATAGGTAAGCAGAATAGTTTCTTGTGAACTTTGAATTTTTTTTTAAAAAAAAAGAAAGAATCTGAAAATGTACTTAAGTTACAAAACGAGAGTACAGGAAAGCCAGTATCTTCCATCTTGCCGCAATAAATGATTACGAATAAGAGATCTAAATCGAACAGAAAATACTACGTTGTTTTCTGATTCTCTGTGTCGATCTGCGAAGTTCATAAGCCTACCAGATTTAGAAAGAAAAATTTTAAAAGTGGACTTCTTGTAGTATTTGGTCAAGAAATGTAATCAGTTATACGAAGCAAAATTAGGTTCGATGGATGAATATCAGATTCCATAGCAATAAGCTGGTAGCTATGCAAACAGATAATAGCACTGCTGCGGCAGACACATCAAAGCGATGAAGTTACTTGCCGGATATCGCATGTAGAATCTTCCTATCGGCGGAGTTGAATTTCAATGGGTCCTCATCCACATCAGCTGAAACAGAGAGTTACCTACGTTAAAAACTCATTAAATTTTCGCCATCAACAAACTGCCATGCATTCATTATTACTATGCTCAATCAGTACTCAAGAAGCTAAAAGCATTTTCAGCGATATAGTCATATGACAGGTTACAGAAGGCCTACAGTATTAAATTGTCAACTTTTCATTTCAAATTTAAATTATATTGATTATATAAACATTCAAATACAGTAAATAAGAATTCAAGAAATTATTGCTGAAGTATGAAGCCCTAATGTTCTCATCTTCGGATGAAGAGTCACCTACAGCTTATGCAGCAGCACACGGCTTGCTGCTTGGCATGACGCATACACGTACAGGGGCAAGCAGAAAAACTATAAACGTTACGTGGCTTCTCACTTTCGCTGTCGCAGTACGATTGTATTGCTGCACACTGCGTCTCGGTCTTCATTTCGTATTATCCACTGGCCTGACTGAACTGGCGATAAGATCACCATATCTTCCACGCTATAAGAGAACGATTCAGTATTCGACACACAACTACGTTAACCACACAAGACATCATTTTATGTTGCATACCTAGGCAAAAAAGGACAAACTATTAAATCACGTAACATATTAAATTGTACTTGTATATTAATACTCTTTGTGCTAATTCCTAACGTGGTTTACGTTTGAGAAATACTCTGTAAGCTTTATTATGATATGAATAATGTAGGTTAATGTAGAAGATTGATGTGTCGTAGAAAAATCTGGAATACTTCGACCAAACAGCTTCGCATCGTAACGTAGTCACTAGTTAAAGAGAGTGCCATGTCCTTTCTTGGCAAAAGTGAGAAATTTTATGATGTAAAGCTTGAGACATAGATTTCGGGAATATTTTATCGGGTGTCGCTATAGTCCAGGAGTATGAATACATTGCAACAAATTCAGTTTTGCACAATGATAGGATCGTATTGTCATTATTACTTAATGCTCTTAGGCGGAAATACGTTAACCGCAAATTACCCAGTAATGAATTTCAAAAACTCTCGACCTCTACTAACGTCTTCTACGAAGTACAAACAACACTTAACGATAGCTCAATTAAATCTTGTGTATTATCAGTTTTTTCAGTTTCTTTTTTACTTTTATAACTAGAGGAGAGTATACGAGTCTTTCATGAGTCCTTATACAGGATGAACTACACTGACAAACTTTGAGACGTTGTTCAGAGATACCTTCTGGCCCTCAGGGTATTTTTGTGTAGGGGACCCACAGTCGTCGGCGGCTAGTTACAAAGTAATAATGTAATTATGATTTATTCGGTTTCTTACTGCAGTCACCCTTGATTCTCTGAAAATATCTTCAAAACAATGAAAAAGCCTGTAATATGCAACCGTCAAGACGTTCATCAGCATAGCGTCGTCATGCAGCCTCTCCACTGCATTCAGTGGGTCCATGCACGAAGTGCACAGCAGCCAAATTCTCATCAGTTAACCTATCTTATCCATGCTTCCGCTGTGTATCACTGTTAACGCACAAATAACACTGCCGGGAAACGAAACCCTAGACACACCCGAGAAGTACTGGCTGCAACGCGGTAAGGAGGGCAGCACAACTGTCTACAGCAAGCGAATGGAAATACGACACAGCGCATACCATTGACGTTTCCACTCCTGTGACTATTTTTAATGCAACACAGATACAAGTCTAATTGGGCCAAGACTCCAAACGAAATTCAATAACTCTGTAACAAGTTGTCAGTACCGTGGGCCCGCTATACAAAGTACTTATCCCTGAATAACGTATGAAAGTTTGTCGGTGGAGTTCTGGTTTACACGGTATAAGAGCTGTAGGTACAACGGTTCTTAAACAAGCTCATGTATGCATCGGCTCCCTATATATTTCAATCTTCCTCCGTCGTATATGACGTGAAATGTGTTCTATCATTGCCCAGCTTTCATAATCTCAGCAGCTTCCTTTATCATCAGTGATCGTCACAGTCTCTGATACGCAGGTTTATACAACGATCAGAGCTACATCAGTCTCTTCATTTTCGTAGTTAACTTATTTATTCAATGTTCCGATTCATCTATGTACAATGTAACTTCATCATATTAATGCACTATATCTGCTGGTGTTACTGTCTGATACTTCGTTCTACTGATTATCGAAGGACATGACACTATAAAGTGTTGGTGTTCAAAACAAGCGTAAATGACGTTTGAGATGATTATCAGCTTTAAATGTCGTAATAAATACCTGTCTCGGTCCTAAAATTTCACGTGATCGCGTAATGATTAGAGTAGTGCCCTTTCATTAATGTAAATTCTTCTGGTACACCTGAATATCAAATACACTTTTATGAGGTGACTTGGAAAGACACAAGACCGACTTCGTTTCCTGTCACTGTATGACGATAATTCAACGATCGACTGTGATTCAAGTCGTTTTTGAAATCGTTTTCTACTGTAGTCGGTCATCTCGTACACAGACTTAAATATTCGTTTGGAATCCAGAACGAATAATTCTATCAAAAATACTGCGGTAGAAAGCTCCCGCTGATAATGTTGGCAGTGGAGAAATTAAGAGTATGAAATGTTTCACTGTCCTAGAAAGAAATGTTGGACAGAGAGAAAAGCGATACTAACGAAAATTTTTTCAGAAAAGACACTTTTTTGAACAGGAGAGACCAATTTACGGGGAGGACCCCTGAGACGATAAAGAAAAAGTTGTCACTTCACGTAAGTCAGGAAATGTAAAAATTACATAGTGGTGGTAAGTTCCGATGGGATCAAACTGCTAAGGTCATCGGTCCCTAGGTTTACATAATACTTAACCAAACTTAAACTAACTTACCCTAAGGAACACACATATACACACACACACACACACACACACACACACACACACACACACACACACGCCCGAGGGAGGACTCGAACCTTCGACGGGGGAAGGCGCGCGAGCCATGGCAAGGCGCCCAAGACCACGCGGCTACCCCGCGTTAGTAACATTTTCTACGAGTCATGCAGCACCCTGTGCAGCCCAGTCCGTTGAACGACTAATTGTGGTTCCTTGCAGAATGAGTAATGTCCCTCATTATGGTGGTGGTGCAGTCCACCAACTTATTGTTGGTTTGTATTTTTCTAAGGAAGACGGAATCTACCTCTTCAGTCACGTCTAGTTTTGGAGATATCGCTTATAGAGAGGGAATTAAGCTGTGTTGCTTCTTTTCCTCTACGAGTGTCATTATCTTTGAACCCAGAATACGCTCTAGGATCCTAAAACAGTCTTATATCTTAAAAGTTATAGTGTTACGTAAGTGATGTTTTAGTTTTCTTTTTTGCAGCTCGATAGCTTTATCAATCACACTTGTGTACATAGTCTCGACATTGGACTTCACTGATAACGGAGCATCATATTTTGAAATAACTGAACAGCTGCCGTGAACACAACGAGTCGATAAATTTCAGAAGAAGTAATAGCACTGGGCTGATTGAGGAGATAGTGGGAAGCTGGAAAGGAAAACCCATGCTGTGGGATATTGCCTTTTAGAGCCGGTGTGGGTTCCCTGGCGGCCTGACTCATATGCCAGCGTAATTGGCTGGGTGGCGGCGGGGAATGTGGGTCAGCGGTTACGCGAATACCCGCGCCAAGTGGGTCGAGTGCGCTCGCAGGCGGCGCGCAATTCGCGAGCGCCGTGGCATTGAGCGGGAGGGGAGGGGGATTCGCACTCTCCCCGCGCCGCGCCACGCCGCCGCTCGCGAATCTGAAACTGAAAGTGGTGCCACTGTCAGTGGGTAAGTGTGTCAGTGGGACGGCACACTCTCGATTTCAGAGCTTATCGGATCGCCGCGCGGAGACATTCCGCGTGCGGGAAGTGGGTCACCAGCCCGGAGCGGCGTAATGAATCCGCACGTCAGGTGGCGCTCGATAACGCGGCCATCGAGCGGCCGCGATAAGCGCACCGCGCACTCCACTACTCTGCCACTTCCATCGTTCTCTTCACTAAAACTTGTCCTAGTCGTTTTCTTTCAAGATCCACCCGATAGCTATGTTTTTGAAGACCATCTAATTTATTTGAGAATTACACTGTGTGCACAACAGATGCACTTGTTTTTTTATTTATTATCAGCAATCGATATCGGTCAATATCGGACCATCTTCAGGCTATCTATATTACAAAGCAAATAACATTACAAAAAGTACACGTATGTGCTTATAAATAAATAAATGAAAACGCGAAAACAAAGTTGTACTACCACACTGAAGACATATCTGTAAGCTCTTTTGGTAATGTTACTTCAATGAGTGAGACTCCAGCGCTCGGGAGTTTGCTATCCCCACCAGAATGGATTAAAGGATCAGCCTTAAGAATTTCAAAGACCTGCTGCTAGAATTGTAACGGGCTGATGATAGCATAATGGAGATGCCCAGTGATCTTAAGGGTGAATACCTACTGGAAATAGCACGCCTTTCCCGCGGAAAGCTGCTCAGCAGTTCTAAAAACACGATTATTCCATATAGATTATAAAACTATTCTATTAGCTTCAGCGTAAATCCCAAATAAAAGGCATCACGACAGGATCAGGGAGATGACGGCGCACTGACTGACTTTTTACCAACTACCATTTGCAAGTGAAACAGGAAATGAAATGTAGGGACAAAGAAAAGTAAAAAGTACCAACTGCTACGCACTACACAGTGGCATACAGAGTACGTATGTAAACGCAGATATTGACGTATTAGTCTAGCCGTTAGCACATTGCATCGGCGAAACCGAGATGCTGACGCTGTGCAGTCTTCGTGCTAGCAGAAACTTATTGGGGTACATATCAAGAGCATATTTAATTTTTTTGCCACGACACACATAAAATAGGTGCCTCATTGGTATTCTTTACTTTTTCTATTAACAGTTGTTCACACGAAGAGGAATGTTTTTGTACACTAACGTTCTTAATTATTCGATCTCCCTTTTCCTTTGTTCAGGTTCGTTTCTTAGTCTCCATTCCACTACACCTCAGTCATTTAACTTTACTTACAAATGTATTTCGGAGGCATTCCACATGAACACCACAAAAAACTTAACGCAATGCTTGGACACTGAAGCTTTCTTCAGATCCTGATGCTTTTTAGTCAATTCCGCGTTATGTAATAATACAAAATCTCTGTATTGTTGAGGTGCTGTGAACAACAGAGCTGAACAATCACAGCACACCAGCTACCTCTTCTTGCATAATGTTCTTTACTTTTATGGTTCCTATGGCAGAATTCTTGTCTATTTTCAGGCTTTGGACATAAATAGATATGTGGAGCACACATAATAATTTGATTATAAACCACTTCTTCAAAATGTTCAATAACAAACGAAGTGTCTCAGTTTTGTTAAAGCTCTTCATTGTCACACGCGGCTTATAATAACACACATTTAGAATTTTTTGCGATTGGTTATGTATTCATGAGCAAAAGGTCGTCTTTTCGATGTTATCTGTCAGTCTCTTGGAAACTTGTCATTAATTGTGCAGCCGGCCGCGGTGGCCGTGCGGTTCTGGCGCTGCAGTCTGCAACCGCAAGGCTGCAGCGGTCGCAGGTTCGAATCCTGCCTCGGGCATGGATGTGTGTGATGTCCTTAGGTTGGTTAGGCTTAAGTAGCTCTAAGTTCTAGGGGACTGATGACCTCAGATGTTAAGTCCCATAGTGCTCAGAGTCATTAATTGTGCAAATTACGATTCGAGACGTAATTCAGATATCTTGTGGTTTATAAAGAGAACAGTTTCACACGTGTTTTGCGCATTAACTATAGTTTGAGGTCTGCGCGGATGCGGATTTCGCGCGGATATCCGCAGTAATATTGACTTTGAGAATAGAAGCGTTCCCACGATGCGTATGTCAACGAGTATATAGCGGTTCCTCTATAATAATTACGTGGCGGTTAAAGGTTGAAGGAGAGTGTTAACATTATGATATTCGTATATTTTGGCATTGTAATCGATCGATAATTATTGTAACGGTTTCCCAACATAACTGGAAGCAGTCGGCTAATTATTACCACGCAATGTAGGTGGAGAGTCACTATAGTGATTGGAATGCGAAGTATCCTGGACGCGGTAGAGGCATTGTTGAGATCTGCAAGAGGAACAGATAGTCACACAGCGACCTTCCTCGTTTTCTGCATAATTACACGTCCATACTGCTTCCATCCTGTCGGTATCTACCTTACGTCCAAGTCATTTGTTTCGTTTGCATTAACAGAGGTCACTCACCTAATTACATAAAGCTACCACATAGCGAAATTACAGCTGTTCTAGGACACAACCACTGCAATCTTCGCTCCGTGGTCTTATTTCTGCATTACATACGACAATTTTTTGAGTCATACGTCTTCTCACTGGTTTGATGCGGCCCGCCACCGATTCCTCTCTAATGTCAACATCTTCATCTCAGAGTGGCACTTGAAGCTTACATCATCAATTATCTGTTATATGTATTCCAAATTCCCTCTTTCACTAAAGTTTTTATCTTCTGCAGCTCCCTCCAGTATCATGGAAGTTATTCCCTAATGTCTTAAGAGATGTCCTATCGTCCTGTACCTTCGTCTCAACGTTTTCTATACGTTCCTTTCTTCGCTGATTCTGTGGAAAACCACCTCACCCCTTAACTTTACTCAATCAACATAATTTTCAACACCCTTCTATAGCACCACATCTCAGAAGCCTCAAATCTCCTCTGGTTTTCCGACAGTCCATGACTCACTACCATACAGTGCTGTGCTGCAAACATAATTCTCAATAATTTCTTTCTCTAATTTGGGCCGATGTTTGATACTAGCAGACTCCTCTTAGTAAGAAATGACCTCTTTTTTCCTGCGCTAAGCTGCTTTTCATATTCTCGTTATTTCATCGGTAGTTTGTTTTTGCTTCCAGGAAAGCTGAATTCCGTAACTTTGTCTATTTCGTGGTTCCAATTCTTGTGTTAAACTTATCGCTAATCATATTTCTGGCACTCTTCCTTACTTCCGTCTTTCTTCGGTTTAATATAAATCCATATTCTGTACTCATTCCATTGAACACTCAACGTATATCTTCCTAACATGCCGTGAGAATTGCAATGTCGTCAGCGAACCCTACCATTGACATCCATTCACTATGAAATTTAACTACAATCTCGAACCTTTGTTTTATTTCCACAACCGCTTCTTCGATGTATAGATTTAACAGTACGGGTGCAAGACTACATTTCTGTCTCCAGACTCACAGATACTAGACACTGGCTTGATAGTCGCTTGTTTCCCGCCTTCCCCCCCCCCCCCAATGATTTCAGAAATTCCGAAGGAATGTAATAACACCCTTCTGACTTATTTGATGGCAAGTCTTCCACATCGATATTAAACTCTGACTCTAATACTGGATCCACTAAGTCTTCCGTATCTATCACGTCATCAGACAAACCTTGACCCTCGTAGAGGTCTTCAATGTACACTTTCCAACTATCCGCTCTCACCTCTGACAGAGAGCTAGCAAACCAGTGGAATTCCCACTGCACTCTCACGTCGACCGCCCTTGCTTTTAATTACATCGAAAGATGTTCTGTTAACGTTCAATAAGTCCTTCCGACGATCGTTGTTTCTCGATTTCTTCATATTTTTCATGCAGTCATTTCACCTTGGCTTCCCTTCACTTCCAACTTATTTCATTACTAAGTTACTGATATTTCTGTATTCGTGAATTTCCTTGAAGACTTTTGTACTGCCTACTTTCGTCGATCAACTGAAGTTCTTGTTCTGTTAACTAAGGTTTCCTCTCCATTGTCTTCCTTATACTTACGTTTGTCTGGACAACTTCTGTGATTGTTGTCTTTAGATATGTCCATTCCTCTACAACTGAATTGCCGACTGTGGCATTCATTATCGCACTAAGAGCAGTCTCAGAGAACACAACCGCGTCTCGTCATTCTTCAGTATCCCACTTCTTTGAACAGTGATTCTTCCGGACTTCTACTTAAGCCTACTCTTCATCATTACTAAATTGTGATCCGAGTCTATACCTGCTTCTGAATATGCCTTACAATCAAATATCTGATTTCGGAATCTGGATGATTATGATGTAATACAACTGGAATCGTCAAGCATCTCCAGGCCTTTTCCAAGTATACCACCCCCTCTTGTAATTTTTTGGACGCCGTGTTTGCTATTACCGGCTGAAATTTATTGAGCTCTTTCTCCTATGTCATTCCTACTACCAAGCCCATACTCTCTGGTAACTTTATTCTCTATTCTTTCCCCTACTATCACCGAGTTCCAGTATAATCTTCGTTTACATACTGAAATATCGTTCAGTATCCTCATGTACTTTATCTATTCATCTTTCGCCTGCGATGTCGGCATGTATACCTGAACCTTCGTTGTCGGCGGTGATTCGTTGTCGAATGTGATGAGAATAATCTTAACACTGAACTGTTAACAATAGCTCACTCTCTGCCGTACTTTCCTACACATAACGAATCCTGCTCTCGTTACACCATTTCCTGCTGATAGTTACTGATTACCCTATATTCGTTTCACCAGAAATTGTTTTCTTTCCGTTTCACTTAAATGATTTTACTATATCTAGACTGAGTCTTTGCATTTTCCTTCTCAGATTATCTAGTTTTCCTACCATGTTGAAAATTCTTAAATTTCACTGTCCAACTCTTCGAAGTTATCCTTTGGTTGGTTATTCAATCTTTTCCTCGCAGTAACATCCACCGTGGCAGTTCCCTTCCAGGGATCCAAATGGGAGACTAATCCTAAATCTTTTACCAACGTAGAGATCATCATGACACAATTTTGAATAACAAGCCACATGTCCTTTGAATACACATTGCATGTCTTCTTTTTAGCAGTTTCCCCTGCCTTCTGCATCCTCATGCCTTTTTGGGACAATTTCCTACACAAGGACAAGAGGTTATTCTGAAACTCCAACCACTCCTCCACCATTTTTTACAACGCCGTTCGTTGATTTTTACTCTGAGTTTGATCAGAAACTAGGCCGACCCTAGGACCTAGGACGTTTTCCTTACTTCATCTTCGTTGATCCATTATGGATCGTGGGACGACGGCTGGCATGAACTTCTTGATGCAATAATTTACCAACAGCCGTATGATTTGTAGCAGTTTAATTTATTTTATGAACTTCTATGTGCTACCAGTTTCGGCATTACATTGATGCAATCTTCAGGCCCCACTCGTCATAGTCGTAAAATCGCAATACGCGGAAGGAGCCATATAACTGGATCCGTGAATCAATTGTCCCGCAACAGCTCTTGGTGGCCAGGCGACACAGTCCAATGCTTATTACATTGATACTGAGAACTGCAGGACACTGCACTAATACGATTTAACATTTCGATGGAGTAACGTACATCGGATAAACGAGCTATATGACAAACATTTAATAATATGCTAGATGTGATGAGAACTTTCAATACTTCATTTAACGAATCAGTAAGATAACAGATGACATTCTATAAAAATTTGGTCAAGATCGGCATCTACGTTCAGTCTATGGAATGTAAATTACGAGATACAACATCAGGAGACGAAAACTGCGACCAGGTGCAAGCCTATCGTCAGAGCTCAAGCGTACCGAACGGATTAAAACGGTTTTAGCAGATTTAATATCTGTGTGTGCTGATAAAAGCAAGCGATACAGATCACAATGTTGTTATTCCCGCAGACCTCCAACTACAGTGAAATAGCTCGATTCGTGAATGGGTGAAAATGGAAATGCACATCAACTGAATGGACTTTTAGAAACTGATAACCAGTAACACATTCGTAAAGGTGTCGAAAAGAAGAATAGTACGGTTCCACTTGCTGTCGACATCGCGGTCACTAGAAACACTCCATTAACTCCAACTGGACAACGTTGGGAAAATGAATCATTGTGATAAGAGATGAAGAGAGAACTAGTATTTGCCTGAAGTGGTTAAGGGGAGCCAAAGAAAACCTAAATAGGGATGCCTGGACACTTAAATGTGTTACATCGTTCTATTATATTGCTCCTTTCAGTGGGACCTCGTCGTAATGACATCATCATACTCATACGTAAAAACATTGAATATACGTCGATCTACAGAACACTGGGGAGTCTGCTGCGCTCCGCATTATCCACCGTTACACTAATCTACCCATGACGTAGCAAAAATAGTTTGGCAACAATACGAAATTCCTATGATCAAATGGCTAGTGCCCAAGCATCCACAGAGCCCCATCGAAAAACGGGGTGAATTTTTGTTTCCAACATCCCTGTCCAAATTGACTGTCCTCGGAGGAACAAACGCGAAAATCTTTGAGAGATACACAGGCTTATGCAACGTGGGCCGAAGCCTTCAGAGCCGTGACGAAGTGCGCGCGGAATATTTTTCTGCAGGCTGACGCATGCGTGTGGCGCCATTCCGCACCCTGTCCTTCACCCACATGTCGGAAAAAATGTTCGGTCCAAGTCAGCCACCATGCGAACATCGGCCTTCGCACTATCGTACTACGATTAGCAGTAGCACACTCACGCTGCTCACGAACCAGAGTAAAGCAACGTCTGGCTATATGGGACCATTATTACTCGAACCATTAAGATTTCGTGCATTCTGAATGACAGAAAACTTGCACATCATTAAATCGTTAGGGAACTTCAGAAGAAATTACAATTATTGATATGAACTAATAAGGTTTGCGGGTTGATTGATATTTTGGCGCCACATATTGAGAAATATTTTCTGTTCTTCAGTTAAGGAAAGCTGAATTTATTTATTTATTTATTTATTTTTTTGGGAAGTTCCTGTTCGATAAACTCTCTCTCCTTTTTTAAAATTACCGTATAGGCGTGGCGGCACAGAGAATTGAGGAAATCTGAACTTGTAGTTGGCAATTCTGTAGCGCAGACAATGTTTCGGGACTGATGCCATATGATGATAAAGCCATGGAGTGGTGTGAAACGTGAGTTCGCTGTGAAAGAATTTTACAAAAACGGAAGCAGTGTGGCTGTTGGACAGAAGGCATGTGGGCGTCTTTAGCATTGCGACCCCTGGGCTCTATTGATAACAAAGCTTGCGCGTTGTTCCGATGTATGAAATCCAACCCTGCAAATTAGTCAAGAGGTAGAGTTCCAAATGCGTGAACCCCAAAGAATACTGATCATCGATAGCAGTTTCATGGCACTTTGTTAGACTAGCCGGCCGCTGTGACCTGGCGGTTCTAGGCGCTTCAGTCCGGAACCGCGCGGCTGCTATGGTCGCAGGTTCGAATCCTGCCTTGGGCATGGATGTGTGTGATGTCCTTAGATTAGTTAGGTTTAAGTAGTTATAAGCCTAGGGGACTGATGACCTCAGAAGTTAAGTCCCATAGTGCTCAGAGCCAATTTTCTTCTGTCAGACTACTGAGTGGTTCCGTGATGGTATTACAAACGTTCAGGGATGTTGGAGAAAGGTAAAAGTATCAATTTGAGGTAAGTGATCCTAGTCTGGAAACGACCGAGTGTAAAGTTTAATATAAGCGACAGTCGTTTTGATACTTGTGACTGCGAATACATATAGCTACTCACGTTCCTGGAACATGTGCCACTTGTTATTCGGTAACGGATGTCATTCCAACATGATGGAGGCCCACGTCACATCGGACTGAGGGTTCATGAACACCTGGATCAGACATTAGATGAAAAGAGGACAGAGAAAGGAAGTGCTGTTTCGTGGCCAGCACGTTCACCTGATCTCACCTCACTTGATTTCTTCTTGTCGGGCCAAAGAAAAGTCTCGTTTATGAGACACCTGTTAAACCTGAAGATCTCCTGGCAAGAATTTTCGCTGCATGCGAAACTGTTCAAACGACACCGGGAATATTAGAAAGGGCACGACAGAACTTTGTGCGGCGATGCCACGCTTGCACTGAAGCTGGGAGACGCCATTCTGGACAGCTGCCGTAAATGTAGGAAATTGTGACACTTGTGCAGTTAAATGGAATTCATTATTACTACACCGTAGACTTACGATTTTTGGTGTTCCTGACATCATATAACGTGCGCCGTTATTAGTCCATTAAGAGGGGAAATCATCTAATAGTTTTGGGGAGTATTCGGCGAAAATTCTGTACTTCACGCCAGAGTTCGAAGGTGGGGCCCTTAGTTTAAGCGCTAGGCGAGGCTAAGGCGGAACTTGAAGAGATTTTCGCTTATACCTTCCGACTCGGTAGTTTCTGGACTAGAGTCCCTTACCTCAAAACGATACATTTATTCTTCTCCATCATATCTGAAAGTCTTTAACATTATCACGGAATCACGCTGTACATAGACTCAAACGTGCGATGAGAACATAGCACGACGTAGAGAGTTAAAGTCTCTCTCAGACATTGTGACTATTGCAAACAATGTCTTATTCTTAGATGGAAAGTATTAGAAAAGAATCAGGCCAGCATCTGAAATGATTTAGTGGTAGCGCGGAGTAACTACATCAGGATGTTTAGATAGTGATTAGAAACTCCGTTCTCTTATAAAAGTTCTGTAAAAGAAAGGGGAAGATTATGGGTGAACATCACGTCGGTAACTACAATAAAGAAAAAAAACCACAACATCAAGAAGGATTACATAAACGAGAACTGGTAGGCTTGTTCTGCCTCTGAAAGATGATACCTATTCAAATTTCGCGCCAGTCGTAAGAGTGGCGCTAGTAGAGAGTTAGTTAACCTTTGAGACTAGTGTTGAGTAGATATAAGTCAAAAATGCCTTTAAAGCGACAAAGACGCCCTCATCATCATTTCACTGAGGCTGAACGAGGTCGCGTAACAGGGCTACGAGAGGCTGGATGTTCCTTCTGAGATACTGCAGAGAGACTTGGTAGGAGTGTAGCCACTCTATATGACTGCTGGCAGCAGTGATCAAGGGAATGTGTGGTAAGAAGATCGGGCTCCGGATGGTCACGTGGCACTGCCGAAAAGGAAGACCACTGTGCTCGGCGCATGGTTCTAGCGCATCGTACTGCATCTGCAGCAGCAGTCTGAGCAGCAGTTGGCACCACAGAAACTCAAGGAACTGTTACAAATCGGTTACTTCAAGAACAGCTCCGATCAGACGCCCTGTAGAGTGCATTCCATTAACCCCAAACCATCGCCATTTGCGACTTCAGTGGTGTCAAGCGAGAGCTCATTGGAGCGCGGGGTGGAGGTCTGTTGTTTTTTCCAATCAGAGCTGGTTCTGCCTCGGTGCCAGTGATGGCCGTGTGTTGGTTAGAAGGGGGTCAGTTGAGAGCCTGCAACCAGTCTGTCTGGGTGCTAGACACACAGAACGTACACCTGGAGTTATGGTGTCGGGTGCGATTTCGTTTGACAGCAGGACGACTCTCGTGGTTATTCCATGCACCCTGACTGAAAAACTGTACCTCAGTCTGGTGATTCGACCCGTTGTTCTGCCATTCATGAATAACATCTCAAGGGATGTTTGCCACTAGGATAACGCTCGCCCACATAACGATGTAGTAACCCAGCAAGCTCTACAGTGTGGCGACAGGTTGCCTTGGCCTGGTCGATCACCAGATCTGTCTCCAATCGATCACGTATGGGACATCATCCAACGACAACTCCAACATCATCCTCCAACAGCATTAACCGTCCCTGTATTGACTGATCAAGTGCAACAGACATGGAACTCCATGCCACAAACTGACATCAGGCGCCTGTACAACATAATGCATGCTTCCATTAAGCATTTCGGCGGTTACCGGTTGTTAATGTACAAGCATTTCGCATTTGCAATGGCTTATCCTAGACAAATGTTTTCCCGAAGTTTCATTACTCTACATTAATTATCTTTTGGTGTTGCGTTTTTTTCCGGCAGTGTATATTATTAGAGGCGCACCACAAGTTAAGAATGGAGAAGGATGCCGCAAGTAACCGGTTGTGTCGTTTTCAAAGGAGCGATCTAAGCATTAGGGTCAAATTCTTCAAAGTAAACACAGAGACCTAAATCGGGACAAGAGAACAGGGCTGACAAATGACAAATAAATTACACTCGCAATAGCGTATTCTGTGACATACTACGTATATGAACATCCATAGTTAAACACAGTTTGCCACCGTTTCATTGACGTATTTAACATTATCAATCTCCTCTAGAATGACAGGGACACTTCCGTATACAGATATCAACAAGGAGTAGACACATTCCTTGTGGAACTCAGCTCACTCGGTACGTTCAGAAGATCCAGAATATAGTACACAATGATGTGCAATTTGACGCCGTGTTACGTGAGTCCCGGAGGTGAATCGATATAATTCCGAACTTTCCACGTAGCGTGCAAAACAAAGGTGTATGGAATATCGGCGCAGCTCTGTGATTGGGGTGAAGATTTCGTAGACGGCAGACCGAAGCGTGTCACATTTGAAAGTAAATTAGGGCGTAGCCCGTGGCGTGGGGTGGAGTTATTGGTTGTTACTGCTCACGATATGTACAAATGATAAGGTGGATGACGTCGGACTTCCTGTGAGGCTGTTCGCGTACGATACAACCCCCGAAAATTCTAGACAATGCTGGAAAAATCTCAGAGGATCGACGCTCCATGAAGAAACTTCGCATAAACAAAAGTAACTGTTACGCATAGAAAGGCCGATATGGTATTGTTCAAATACACGACTGGCGACTTATCACTGAAATCATTCAGAACTGTTATCTATCTATAAGGGCGATTCTTGAGATATTTAAAGTGGGACGACTGCATTGAGCTAGCTGAAAGAAAACAGATACCAAACTGATATTTATTGGGAGAATCAAGCACAGAGTCGCTTAACAAAACCCTCGTTCGACCGATTTTTGAGTATTTATCATTAATGAATGAATACCAGGTAGCATTAATAGCGAAGACAGAAATAATCAAAATAAGATTTTTGAGTAGCGTCACAGGTTCGTTAAGCAATACCATCTCAAATGACAGAAATTACAAAAAAAGTATTGAGCATCACGGAATAGGTTACGACGTACGCTGTAAAATGAAGCAAGGCAAATATTACTTCCTCTCACATATATCTTGCAAAATGACAATAACAGTAAAGTAGGCTAACATACAGCAGTATTTCTACCTGCGTTTCGTTCACTAATGGAACAGAAAAGGGGTGGGGAATTATCACGGTACGCTAGGAACCCTCCGTCACTCAATGAAAAATTACTTTCGGCGTATAAATGTAGATAAGGATTTATTCTTATTGACTTACTCTATCGGTCTATCACTAAGGAACAAGTTCTGTGTATAAAGAATGGAAGAAGATTCTGTACTTCTTAATTTACTACTGGTGCGTACAATAGTAATTCTCAAGCTGACAGTACGACCACTTAATGCATAGATCTCTGCTACTGCGAGAAACTGAATGATGTCGGGCAGCTTGGAAGGGGTTTGTGGCAGAACATCAATGCCTTCATACGAGACGGTGGCCTGAGTCGCTGTCGCTGTAAATTTTCTGGTTACGGAAATAAAGACAGTCTGAAACACGATGAGTGAGTAATTACTTTTACTCGTTAAGATCCCCATGCAGTACCCTGCGATACTGGCTTTGTTATACGTGTCACTAACATAGTAACAGTAGTCCACAAAATTTCAGTTTCAGAAGGTGAAAGAATAAGGAAAGAAGATGACAGAACACTGAAAGCTATAGGAAAAGAAGGAGAAGACGATCTTGAAGCACTATTTTTCGTTGGAAATTATGACAAGACATTCTGTAAAATTCTAAAAACATGAACTTTTCGGAATTATTACTGCAATAATAATAAAATGAAGTAACATAACTGTACTGCGACGGTGTACGCGACAATCGTTGCTACATTTTGGAACGTGTCAGTCAAGCAGAGCGATTCCAAATTCAGCAAGATCACACGTACAAAAACTGTAACCAGACAACGGCAAAGGTCAACGTGAATTAAGAAATATCTAGGGCGATCAGAAACAGTCTGAAAAGCTTGTAAGGGTATTGCAGAGAAATCATTATCAAGAAAAAATGTGATATGTTGCGTCGTTTCTGAGTTATTTAGCGTTTAAGGTAGCCTGTCCGATCGTTGCGCGCTAAAGTGAAGCACTTCCACGCGCTAAAGTGCGGTAGTGCACAGACGTTTGTAGGTCCGTTGAATTACCGCTTGTTCCCATGCTCATTACCAGTTAACATGTGCCTGTTTCAGAAGTGATAAATTTAAGCTAGGTGAGCATAAGATATGACTACGTAGGCTTTCCCGGCGTAATAAGTCTTGAAAGTCTCTTCGGGTTTGCTGCCGGATCCTAAAATCAACTTGGCTCGATATTTCGGCGATCCAACTGTTCGCCATCTTCAGGAAATGCTGCTTCTGCTGATGAGTCCCGCTGAGAACTGACGCAAGATTGCAATTCGACGTCCTATATAGGCCACCGTTCAGTACACGGCGCATGCGCCGCCCATCACGGTTTCTGGCTTCCAAAACAGGGAGGTGGCGCCGCCCTTAGTGAAACACTGCTGGCAACAATATATCGAAATCAAGGCCGCACCGAAGAACGTTCAGATTTGATGCGAGATAATACAGGATTCCACGTTTTGCTAAGAGGAAACCCACTGTCTCTGTTGATTAAATTATCTGACAACCTAATTTCAATCGTCGGGCTATGGAACTTGGACCGTCTCCGGAGGTGTTCGAAGAGGAACATAGATCTGTGGCCTTCCTTCCTTATGCTGGAGGCTTATCGTTTAAGATTGGACGAATTTTAAGGAATTTTAACATTAAGAGTTGATTTTAGGATCCGGCAGCAAACCCGAAGAGACTTTCGAGCATAAGTTACGTTCGTTCGGTTTGAGGAAACCAAACGAAGAACAGGTTTGGCAACACTGTCTCTGGCGGGCTGAGTGAATTGCGCGCGCGACGACTTGATTAGCTAACTTTAAAGCTAAATAATTCTCAAACATCCCAACATATCGAATTTTTTTTTCTTAACAATAATTTCTCGGCACGACCTCCCTTGTAACATCCTTGCAGGATTTTGTCTATTTCTGACCAACCTGTATATTTCTTTAGAGCACTGTGACGGTAGCTACTATCTGAAAAGATATTACGGACACCGAACCTTTTTAGTGCTATGCTTAAAATTTATTTAATTTCAATTACAATCCGACCTGCTGGGGATCTCAGGAACTCGAGCAGTAGTCAATAATGGGTCGCACCAGCGTTCTACACGGTCCAGTCACACTAATGCTACCATCACCTATGTTCGATGTCAGCCGGCCAGAGTGGCCGAGCGATTCTAGGCGCTTCGGTCTGGAACCGCGCGACCGCTGCGGTCGCAGGTTCGAATCCAGCCTCGGGCATGGATGTGTGTGATGTCCTTAGGTTAGTTAGGTTTAAGTAGCTGTAAGTTCTAGGGGACTGATGACCTCAGATGTTAAGTCCCATAGTGCTCGGAGCCATTTGAACCATTTTTTGTTCGATGTCAACACGCAATAATCACTCACAAACGGCACCGCGAGCACCGGAGAATAATAAAGCATGTCGGGGAGAAGAAGAAATCAGAACTCAACCAAGAAGGCACAGTTAGCCCGTAGTACCTACATATCTACCAAGTAAAATTAGCAGTCAATGCCACAAGGTACACACTCCACCAAAATCTAATGAATAAATGCGAGAAGATTCAAGATCGCGGAAAGCAGTGCAGTTGTCATAATGCGGAAATGGAGCGATTTATAGAACTTCCAGAAGAGTATGATTATTGGCTTTCAGGCCAAGCGTGAACGGCTACTTTTGTAAACAGTTCACATGCCGCCTTGGTTAAATTACACTGTACATGGCAAAATGGGGGTATCCAAAACTGGCACCGAGGTAACTTCATGCTCCACGGGCCATACTTTATAGGGCTTAACAACGGCTGCGGAGAGGTATAACAGCGAATAGACTTTCAGCTCTAGAGCAACTGACCGCCCAGATAACCAAGGGGCTACCATCAGTCTCTCCTCAAAGACCGTTCAACAAACGTTGTCGCGTATGGGCCTCTGCAGCAGGCGGTTGGTTCATGCACTTCCGCTGACTACAGTTCATCGACGACAAAACCTGGACTCTGCAACGCTAATACCGCAAATGGACGCCCACTGAGTGGCGACAGGCGGTATTTTCAGATGAATCACGTTTTATGCTCTATCGGACAGAGGGTCCTTGGCGTGTACGGTCCTGCAATAGTCGTCGGAACGGTCCAGTTCGGGGGAAGGAGTGTTATGATCTGAGGAGTGTGTTCCTGGCATTGCCTGGGTGATCTCGTTATTCTGGAACGCACAATGAATTAACACAAGTATGCATCTACGTATATTTGGGGACTATGCCCACTCCTACATGCAGTTTGTTTTTGCTCGGCACAATGGTATCTATCGCAGGACAATGTAATGTGTCACATAGTCGCAGTGTACGTTAGTGGTTCAGAGAGCACCAGGATGAGTTTACGGTACTCCCTTGGACACAAAACCCGGATTAAAACGCAGACGGGAATCTGTGGGACCATCTTAGTCAGTCTCTTCGCACCATGTACCATGAACTCTGAAACATAGCGCAGCTGACCACGGCACTTAAGTCGGCATGGCTCCAAATCCCTGTGGGTTCCTTCCAGAACCTCACTGAGTCTCTTCCTGTACGTCCGCGCTTCAAGAGGTGGTTCAAATAGCTCTGAGCACTATGGGACTTAACATCTGAGGTCATCGGTCCCCTAGAACTTAGAACTACTTAAACCTAACAAATCTAAGGACATCACACGCATACATGCCAGAGGCAGAATTCGAACCTGCAACCGTAGCAGTCACGCTGTTCCGGACTGAAACGCCTAGAACCGCTCGGTCACAGCGGCCGGCCTCGAGAGGTAGTTTTTGACAGGTGGTTACATTACTGGCAATGTGTCTGGGCCGTGTATATGCTGCCTCCTTTATAGATGTACTGTACCCTCCTAAAATTCTGCCAATAAACCAAAGTCGACTAGCCTTCCCCAGTACAATTCTTATATGCTTGTA
This sequence comes from Schistocerca piceifrons, assembly GCF_021461385.2. NCBI lineage: Eukaryota > Metazoa > Arthropoda > Insecta > Orthoptera > Acrididae > Schistocerca > Schistocerca piceifrons. The sequence continues at coordinate 754,480,169 of NC_060138.1, forward strand.
CCATTTTTTTTTCCATATCGCTTTGCAACGTTACTAATAGATATTTAATCGACTTTGTCAAGTAGCACATTAATAATGCTGTATACGAACATTACGGGACTGTTTTTCCTACTCACCTGCATTAGCTTACATTTTTCTACGTTTAGAATTAGCTGCCATTCATCACACCAACTAGAAATTCTGTCATCTTGTACCTGGCTACAGTCACTCAGCATTGTCAGCAAACAGCCGCAGAATGCTGTTCATCCTGTTCGTCAGGTCATTTATGCATACAGAGAATAACAGCGGTCCTATCACTCTTCCCTGCGACACTCCTAACGATAACCTTACTTAAGAAGTCTTAAAGCCACTCACATACCAGGGAACCTATTCCGTACGCTCGTAACTTCACCAACAGTCTGTAATTGGGCACGGTGTCAAACGCTATTAGGAAATCTAGGAATATGGAATCTGCCTGTTACCCTCCATGCAGAGTTCGCAGGTTCTCAAGCGTAAAAAGGGTAACTTTCGCACGAGCGATGCTTTCTGAAAGAATGCTAACTAATGAGCCAATGCTGCATAATACTTTTTCTTAAACTGAGTTGGGATCCCATCCGGACCTGGCGACTTACCTGTTTTCAACTTTTTCAATTGTTTTTCCTACGAGAGCGATGCGTATTACCATGTCCTCCAAAGCTGAAACCAGAGAATGTAGTGATGTTGGACGCTGTGAGTAAAATCGACGTTCTGACTCATCCCAGAAGTATTCCATGACATATGGCCCGTCCATTTTCGGACTGTTAGTCTGTAAACCATTGCTTAACAGATGCTGTTTTATGACAGGCTGCATTGTCACGCTGATTTTAACAGTCATCGTGTCTGAAGTATTCCTCTGCTGTACGTAGTGCACAACGCTGTAAAATGTTTTCGTATCCTTTCAAACCTAACGTTTTCTTAAACGCAATAAGAGAATACACCACAACCACAAAAAACGCCACTTCCTCTGAAGTTCATTGTTGTCACTACACATGATAGCACGTAACGTACCTGAACACTCGCCAAACTGAAATCCTTCCACGAGATTACTCCAGCTGATGTTACCGCTTCTGTACTCGCAACACAAGACTCTCCAGGTTCTTTTATACTGGCAAGTTCAATTCTCGTGACAAGTAGCAGTCAATTTCACATTACGTAGGCGTATCCAGATACTTGTCATTAGACAGTTGTCGTTGTGGTCTTCAGTCCTGAGACTGGTTTGATGCAGCTCTCCATGCTACTCTATCCTGTGCAAGCTTTTTCATCTCCCAGTACCTACTGCAACCTACATCCTTCTGAATCTGCTTAGTGTATTCATCTCTTGGTCTCCCTCTACGATTTTTACCCTCCACGCTGCCCTCCAATACTAAATTGGTGATCCCTTGATGCCTCAGAACATGTCCTACCAACCGATCCCTTCTTCTGGTCAAGTTGTGCCACAAACTTCTCTTCTCCCCAATCCTATTCAATACTTCCTCATTAGTTATGTGATCTACCCATCTAATCTTCAGCATTCTTCTGTAGCACCACATTTCGAAAGCTTCTATTCTCTTCTTGTCCAAACTATTTATCGTCCATGTTTCACTTCCATACATGGCTACACTCCATACGAATACTTTCAGAAATGACTTCCTGACACTTAAATCAATACTGGATGTTAACAAATTTCTCTTCTTCAGAAACGCTTTCCTTGCCATTGCCAGCCTACATTTTATATCCTCTCTACTTCGACCATTATCAGTTATTTTGCTCCCCAAATAGCAAAACTCCTTTACTACTTTAAGTGCCTCATTTCCTAATCTAATTCCCTCAGCATCACCCGACTTAATTAGGCTACATTCCATTATCCTTGTTTTGCTTTTGTTGATGTTCATCTTATATCCTCCTTTCAAGACACTGTCCATTCCATTCAACTGCTCTTCCAAGTCCTTTGCTGTCTCGGACAGAATTACAATGTCATCGGCGAACCTCAAAGTTTTTATTTCTTCTCCATGAATTTTAATACCTACTCCGAATTTTTCTTTTGTTTCCTTTACTGCTTGCTCAATATACAGATTGAACAACATCGGGGAGAGGCTACAACCCTGTCTTACTCCCTTCCCAACCACTGCTTCCCTTTCATGTCCCTCGACTCTTATAACTGCCATCTGGTTTCTGTACAAATTGTAAATAGCCTTTCGCTCCCTGTATTTTACCCCTGCCACCTTTAGAATTTGAAAGAGAGTATTCCAGTCAACATTGTCAAAAGCTTTCTCTAAGTCTACAAATGCTAGAAACGTAGGTTTGCCTTTCCTTAATCTACTTTCTAAGATAAGTCGTAAGGTCAGTATTGCCTCACGTGTTCCAGTGTTTCTACGGAATCCAAACTGATCTTCGCCGAGGTTGGCTTCTACTAGTTTTTCCATTCGTCTGTAAAGAATTCGTGTTAGTATTTTGCAGCTGTGACTTATTAAGCTGATAGTTCGGTAATTTTCACATCTGTCAACACCTGCTTTCTTTGGGATTGGAATTATTATATTCTTCTTGAAGTCTGAGGGTATTTCGCCTGTCTCATACATCTTCCTCACCAGATGGTAGAGTTTTGTCAGGACTGGCTCTCCCACGGCCGTCAGTAGTTCCAATGGAATATTGTCTACTCCGGGGGCTTTGTTTCGACTCAGGTCTTTCAGTGCTCTGTCAAACTCTTCACGCAGTATCATATCTCCCATTTCATCTTCATCTACATCCTCTTCCATTTCCATAATATTGTCCTCAAGTACATCGCCCTTGTATAGACCCTCTATATACTCCTTCCACCTTTCTGCTTTCCCTTCTTTGCTTAGAACTGGGTTTCCATCTGAGCTCTTGATATTCATACAAGTCGTTCTCTTATCTCCAAAGGTCTCTTTAATTTTCCTGTAGGCGGTATCTATCTTACCCCTAGTGAGATAGGCCTCTACATCCTTACATTTGTCCTCTAGCCATCCCTGCTTAGCCATTTTGCACTTCCTGTCGATCTCATTTTTGAGACGTTTGTATTCCTTTTTGCCTGTTTCACTTACTGCATTTTTATATTTTCTCCTTTCATCAATTAAATTCAATATTTCTTCTGTTACCCAAGGATTTCTACTAGCCCTCGTCTTTTTACCTACTTGATCCTCTGCTGCCTTCACTACTTCATCCCTCAAAGCTACCCATTCTTCTTCTACTGTATTTATTTCCCCCATTCCTGTCAATTGCTCCCTTATGCTCTCCCTGAATCTCTGTACCACCTCTGGTTCTTTCAGTTTATCCAGGTCCCATCTCCTTAAATTCCCACCTTTTTGCAGTTTCTTCAGTTTTAATCTACAGGTCATAACCAATAGATTGTGGTCAGAGTCCACATCTGCCCCTGGAAATGTCTTACAATTTAAAACCTGGTTTCTAAATCTCTGTCTTACCATTAGACAGTGTATGCTTTAAACCAAACCATTTTCCATTGTCAAAATTACGCTGTATTTTCGTGAAGTGATGGACTGCAACAACTTTTAATATACCCTTGTCCCATGATTTATGCAGTAGTGCAAATCATTCACTTTTTTCTTTTGTATAGGAAAGCAATCGAATTGATCACGCTCTTAGTTATGAATACGGTACATCCTCATTTGTTGTTTCAATGTGATGGATAATATACTGTGCGTGATTCAGGATGCTGTTTGTCCGTGATATGTAAAGCAAACGCTTCGGAGTCATATGACAACAAAAAGGGTAAATAATATGGAAAGTGTTGTTAATCATCCTCCTTGATGAGTCTTGTTTGGGAAATGAAATCGTTAATCTCTCAGTTGAAGGGGAATCTTGTTTCGATCGGTTCCTCATTTCATTACCAACCGAGGACGTCAATTAATTCCAGCAGAAAATAATGATCTCTCAACGTCGACAGATAGTAACACACAAAAGGAACAAAGCTCCTCGTTGAAATCCCAGTTCTGTTAATAAACGTAAAATGATTAAGAGTGCACGATGTCAATTTATGTCGAAAAGTTGTGGTCTAAAAGTTATTCGTAATACTTACGATATCTTCTAAAACGAAGAAACTAGGATGAGCGATAATGATCCTGCACGTACACAGGTACAAACTGGTTATCCAGGAAAACAGAATAGAGGTCGGAGTATCAAAAAATTCCTTTTGCAGTGTGAAAATGTTACGAAAATTGAACAGTCTACCGATATTACTGAATGACACATGTTACATGCAAATTTACCTGTTTAACAAGTCAGTCACGCAGAGTGTTTAAAGCTCACTATCAAAACTGGACAACGTTGTAATGCCGAGTTATGCATGAGTCATTAGTGCTGCAAGCTGTGCTAAAGTTGACACACAAGTTTCATCTTCTAGTGTGGCCATATGAACTTAATGTTGTCGAAAAAGAAGTGGCATGTCAAGCCGATGCTTGTGCAGAGTTCATTGTAGATCGTGGAATAAACAATTTTCGGTGCTTGTTATTGGTGTGTAATCATGAAGAGTACAAGTTACGTGGAAGGATTAAAATACAGTTTATAAAACCAGAGGAATATTTCGGAGATGATGACTGCTTAAATCAGCGTGACAGTGTAACCTGTCACAAAACAGTATCCTTAAAACAATGGTTTGCGGAGTGTAACAATCCTGAAATGGGTAACCACGGAAGAGTCCCGAACTAAACCCAATGGAACACCTCTGGGATTTGATAGAATGCTGACTTCACTCCCAACGACCTACACACTCTGGTTTCACCTCTGAAGGACATAGTAATAGGCACCCCTGGTATAGAGAAGCAACTGGGAGCTGAAAACATAAGTCGCCAGGTCCGGATGGAATGCCAATTCTGTTTTCAAACAGTACTCCACAGCAGTGGTACGCAAACTTTTTTCCATTGTTCCCCCCTTCTGAAACATGAATTATATCTCCCCCCACCCCCCGCCCTATTTCTCTTTCCTTCCTCAACACTTGTCAGCACAGCATTGTTCTGCCCTCACCGGCCTGCATCTGTGAAGCGGTGCATGTCTCGTGCAGCCATTCGCAAGGATGACGGCATGTAAGGACCCAACCATCGACGCGGTGTAACAAGAAAACTCAGTGATGCTGTGCCCACTGCAGTCATAACTGACGATGCATGTCGTGGAGGTATGCTAGCCCATTCTATACCAACAAGTACACAGATACTCCGCAGGCCACCGTACGGTGAAAGGGTCCTCTCCAGAGTTCAAGCCGTCATAAAAGCGGCAAGTACACCTTACATTAATGTACAGTAATAGGTGTCCGAATATTTTTGATCAAACATTGAATCTAATATTAGTGAGGGTCGGCGATTAATTAAATCTCAGAGCAAACTGCGATAACATGAAAGTATTCAGCAAATTTTACGAATCGAGAGCGAGAAAATGCTTATCTATTACACAACGCACGTCTATCCAGATACAAAACACACCACCATCTTTACTTTGCTGTTTATTTTAGGTAAAGTAGGGCGTAACGCCCCTTCCAGGAAGATTTCACTAAAGACAGAGCATAAGCTTAAGAAGGGGAAGGAAAGAGGTCGCGTCCTTTGCGAAGGAAGCGGCCTGGCACGCGCCTTAAGCAATTTACAAAAGCTACGGAAAATCTAAATCTGGATTCACTAGATTCAGCCCCTTAAATTCTCCGACAGTTGAAAACCCTTCTGCAATACAAACGCAATATATAGAATGGTCATCTGTAGTCTTATGCAACTATATACAATAACTGAACTTGAGAGAACTACTCTGACAACTCCCTGCAGAATACATTTAACTCGACATAGACTGTTTCGTTTTCCTTTGTGTACTCGATGAGGCGGATTAAAGCCTACATTTTCGTCAATGTAATACGGAGTACAGGCACTGCATGATAAAGGGATTGATTCTAAAATCGTTATAGGCACTGAAAGCTGACCGGCCGGTGTGGCCGAGCGGTTCTAGGCGCTTCAGTCTGGAACCGCGTGACCGCTACGGTCGTAGGTTCGAATCCTGCCTCGGGCATGGATGTGTCTGATGTCCTTAGGTTAGTTAGGTTTAAGTAATTCTAAGTTCTAGGGGACTGATGGCCTCAGATGTTAAGTCCCATAGTGCTCATACCATTTGAACTGAAAGCTGGCTAAACTTCAGCTGAAATTTTTGCGAAGATCCTAACGGTGTTCAGAAAGGATAGGCCACACACAGTTGGTGGTGGCGTGTGTTTATAGCTGTTAGAAGTAGTTTAGCTTGTATTGAAATTGAAGTAGATAGTTCCTGTGGATTAGTATGGGTAGAGGTCATTCTTGGTTGGAATAAAATAATCATTGTATTCTTTTTACCGATCTCCCAACTCAGATGATAAAATTGCTGCAAGGTTCAGAGAAAACTTGAGTCTAATTTCAAACATGTACTAGACTCATACAATTATTGTTGGTGGTTACTCCAATTTACTGTCGACATATTGGCAAAAATACGTGTTTAAACCTGGAGCTACGCATAAAACGTCGTCCGAAATTGTGCTAAGCGAACACACTGAAAATTATTTCAAGTAGTTAGTTCACAGCCCACTCTAATAGTAAAAGATTGCGAAAACACACTTGACCTTTAAGAAACAAATAATCCTGAGCTAATAACGAGCATCAAAACGGATACACGGATTAGTGAACACAGGGTGGTTGTAGCGAGACTGAATATTGAAACTCCAAAATCTTCCAAAAGGAAAAGAAAAATGTAACTATTCAAAAAAGCAGATAAAAATGCACTTGACGCCTTCCTGAAAGACAATCTCCTCTCCTTCCAAATTAAAAATGTAAGTGTAGACCAGATGTGGCCTGAATTCAGAGAAACAGAATCGACAGCAATAGAGAGAATATACCAAATAAATTAACAAACGACGGAGCTGATCCCCCTTGCTACACAAAATGGGTCAGAATACTGTTGCAGAAACAACAAAAAACGCATGCCAAATTTAAACAGACGTAAAATCCCCAAGATTGGCGGTCTTCTACAGAAGCGCGAAATCCAGCTCGGACTTCAATGCCAGATGATTATAATAGTTTCCACAACGAAACGTTGTCTCGAAACCTAGGAGAAAATCCAGAGAGATTCTGGTCGTATGTAAAATATGCTAGTGGCAAGACACAGTCACTGCCTTCTCTGAGCGATAGCAAAGGAAATACTATCGATGACAGTGCTTCCAAAGCAGAGTTGCTGAACACAGCCTTCCGAAATTCCTTCACCGAAGAAGACGAAGTAAATATTCCAGAATTCGAATCAAGTACAGCTGCCAACATCAGTCACTTCGAAGTAGATACAATCGGAGTAGTGAAGCAACTAAATCACTTAATAAAAGCAAGTCTTCCAGACTGCATAGTAGTATACCAATGAGGTTCCTTTCAGAGTATGCTGATGGAATAGCTCCACACTTAACAATCATATACACCCACTCGCTCGACGAAAGATCCGTACCCAAAGACTGAAAAGTTGCACAGGTCATACCGATATTCAAGAAAGGCACTAGGAGTAATCCACAATATTGAAACACACTTAACACGGATTTAGAAAACATCGTCCTTGTGAAACACAACTAGCTCTTTACTCACACGAAGTGAATGCTATTGGCAAGGGATTTCAAATTGATTCCCTATTTCCAGATTTCCAAAAGGCTTTCAACAATGTACCTCACAAGCGGCTTGTAGTGAAATTGCGCGCTTATCGAATATCGGCTCAGTTATGTAACTGGATTCGTGATTTCATGTCAGAGAGGTCATAGTTCGTAGTAACAGATGGCAAGTCATCGAGTAAAACAGAAGTTATTTGTGGCGTTTCCCATGGTAGTGTTATGGCCCCTTTGCTGTTCCGTATCTACACTCCTGGAAATGGAAAAAAGAACACATTGACACCGGTGTGTCAGACCCACCATACTTGCTCTGGACACTGCGAGAGGGCTGTACAAGCAATGATCACACGCACGGCACAGCGGACACACCAGGAACCGCCGTGTTGGCCGTCGAATGGCGCTAGCTGCGCAGCATTTGTGCACCGCCGCCGTCAGTGTCAGCCAGTTTGCCGTGGCATACGGAGCTCCATCGCATTCTTTAACACTGGTAGCATGCCGCGACAGCGTGGATGTGAACCGTATGTGCAGTTGACGGACTTTGAGCGAGGGCGTATAGTGGGCATGCGGGAGGCCGGGTGGACGTACCGCCGAATTGCTCAACACGTGGGGCGTGAGGTCTCCACAGTTCATCGATGTTGTCGCCAGTGGTCGGCGGACGGTGCACGTGCCCGTCGACCTGGGACCGGACCGCAGCGACGCACGGATGCACGCCAAGACCGTAGGATCCTACGCAGTGCCGTAGGGGACCGCACCCCCACTTCCCAGCAAATTAGGGACACTGTTGCTCCTGGGGTATCGGCGAGGACCATTCGCAACCGTCTCCATGAAGCTGGGCTCCGGTCCCGCACACCGTTAGGCCGTCTTCCGCTCACGCCCCAACATCGTGCAGCCCGCCTCCAGTGGTGTCGCGACAGGCGTGAATGGAGGGACGAATGGAGACGTGTCGTCTTCAGCGATGAGAGTCGCTTCTGCCTTGGTGCCAATGATGGTCGTATGCGTGTTTGGCGCCGTGCAGGTGAGCGCCACAATCAGGACTGCATACGACCGAGGCACACAGGGCCAACACCCGGCATCATGGTGTGGGGAGCGATCTCCTACACTGGCCGTACACCACTGGTGATCGTCGAGGGGACACTGAATAGTGCACGGTACATCCAAACCGTCATCGAACCCATCGTTCTACCATTCCTAGACCGGCAAGGGAACTTGCTGTTCCAACAGGACAATGCACGTCCGCATGTATCCCGTGCCACCCAACGTGCTCTAGAAGGTGTAAGTCAACTACCCTGGCCAGCAAGATCTCCGGATCTGTCCCCCATTGAGCATGTTTGGGACTGGATGAAGCGTCGTCTCACGCGGTCTGCACGTCCAGCACGAACGCTGGTCCAACTGAGGCGCCAGGTGGAAATGGCATGGCAAGCCGTTCCACAGGACTACATCCAGCATCTCTACGATCGTCTCCATGGGAGAATAGCAGCCTGCATTGCTGCGAAAGGTGGATATACACTGTACTAGTGCCGACATTATGCATGCTCTGTTGCCTGTGTCTATGTGCCTGTGGTTCTGTCAGTGTGATCATGTGATGTATCTGACCCCAGGAATGTGTCAATAAAGTTTCCCCTTCCTGGGACAATGAATTCACGGTGTTCTTATTTCAATTTCCAGGAGTGTATGTAAACGATTTGGGAGACAATCTGAGTAGCCGTCTTAGGTTGTTTGCAGATGGCGCTGTCGTATATCGACTAGTAAAGTCATCAAAATAAATTGCAAAACTATTTACAAAAGGTATCTGAATGGTGCAAAAATTGGAAATTAACTCTAAATAAAGAAAAGTGTGAGTGCTAAAAGGAATCAATTGAACTTCGGTTACACGATAAATGAGTCTAATCTAATAGCAGTAAATTCAACTCAGTACCAGGAATTACAATTATGAACAACTTAAATTGGAAAGAACACATAGGAAATGTTGTGGGGAAGGTGAACCAAAGACTGCGTTTTATTGGAAGAACACTTAGAGGATGCAACATATCTCAAAGAAACTGCCTACACTACGCTTGTCCGTTCTCTTTTGGAATATTGCTGCGCAGTGTGGGATCCTTACCAGATAGGATTAACGGATTACATCGAGAATGATTAAAGAAGAGCAGCACGTTTTGTGTTATCGAGAAATCGGGGAAAGAGTGTCGTAGACATGACAGGATTTGAAGAGGACATCACTAAAACAAAGGCGGAATCTTCTCACGAAATATCAACCACCAACTTTCTCCTCCAAATCAGATAATATTTTGTTACGCCGACCTACATAGGAAGAAACGATCATCAAATAAAATAAGGGAAATCAGAGCTCGCAGTTAATGATATGGGCGATCGGTTTATTTCGCGCGCTGTTCAAAATTGGAATAACACACTGAAGTACCAAAGAAAATGGTCTAGGCATGCGTATTCAAATACAGAGTTATGCAAACAGGCAGAATACGGCGCTGCGGTCGGCAATGTCTATACAAGAGAACAAGTGCCTGGCGCATTTGTTAGATCGGTTACTGTTGCTACAATGGCAGGTTATCAAGATTTAAGCGAGTTTGAACATGGTGTTATAGTCGGCGCACGAGCGATGGGATACAGCATCCCAGAGGTAGCGATAAAGTGGACATTTACCCGTACCAGTGTACCGTGAGTATCAGAAATCCGGTAAAACATCAAATCTCCGACGTCACTGTGGCCGGAAAAGGATCCTGCAAGAACTGGATCATCGACGAGTGAGGAGAATCGTTCACCGTGACAGAAGTGCAACACTTTCGCAAACTGCTGCAGATTTCAATGCTTGGTTATCAACAAGTGTCAGCGTGCCAACCATTCAAAGGAAAATCGTCAATATGGGTTTTCGGAGCCGAAGACCCATTCGTGCGCCCTTGATGACTATACGACACAAAGCTTTACGCCTCACCTGGGCCCGTCAACACCAAATTGGACTGTCGAGCGAAAACATATTGCCTGCTCGGACGAGTTTTGTTTCAAATTGTATCGAGCGGATGGATGTGTACAAATGTGGAGACAACCTCATGAAACCATGGACCCTGCATGCCAGCAGGGACTGTTAAAGCTGGAGGCTCTGTAATGGTGTGGGGCATGTGCAGTTGGAGTGATACGGGACCGCCGACATCTAGATACGATTCTGACAGCTGACACGTACGTAAGCATCCTGGCTGATCACCTGCATCCGTTCATGTCCATTGTGTATCCCGACGGATTTGGGCAATTCCAGCCGGGCAATGCGACACTCCACACGTACAGAATTGCTACAGAGTGGCTCCAGAAACACTTTTCTGAGTTTAAACACCAAACTCCCCAAACATGAACATCACTGAGCATATGTGGGATGCCTTGCAACGTGCTGTTCAGAAGCGACCTCCACCCTCTCATACTCTTACGGATTTATGGATAACCCTGCAGGATTCATGGTGTCAATTCCATTCAGCACTGCTTCAGACGTTAGTCGAGTCTATTCCACGTCGTGTTGCGGCACTTGAGCGTGCTCTTGGGGACTTTACACGATATTAGGGAGGTGTAAAAGTTTTTTTGGTTCTTCAGTGTAGATAATTGTTGTGAAGGTGGTTCGATGAACCCTCTGCCAGGGACTTAAGGATGATTTGTAGAATATCCGTGTAAATGTAGATGTAGCTGGAGGAGATCGACCACAGGAAGATGATATTAGCATGTGGTTCATTCGTGTTCTTCAAGAGGATACGGCTTTCTGCAGCATAAAAGTTTACTTACTTTCTTTCTTTCTATCACACATAATTTAGCACTGTGTTACAGTTCACCAGTACTCGTAAAACGTGTTCTATATACCGTGATATTCCCATCCGTATGGGGAAAAGTTTTATGCATGAGAGCTTCCAATACTACCACAAGGTGCACTAATCAGGCATAACATTATGACCATCTAACAGCCGGTATGACCACCTTTGGAGCAGATAACAGCGGCGACGCGTCGCCGTATGGAAGCAGTGAGGCCTTAGTAGGTCCCTGCAGGGAGTTGGCACCACACCTGCACACACAAGTCACCTAATTCCCGTAAATTCCGGGGAGGGGGGCGATTAGCTCTGAAGCCACGTTTAGTTGCATCACAGATGCATTCTATCGGATTCAGATTTGGTGAGTTGGGGGGCCAGCATATCAAATGGAGCTCACCACTGTGTTCCTCGAATCACCCCGTCACACTCATCAGAGCATGCAACGCTCTGCTACCCACATGCATGGGTCATCGGCTGCGGAAGTCCGTCGTTAGGAGTGTTTGGTGCACTGTATGTTCAGACACACTTGTACGCTGTG